>NW_025893934.1:228056-278576 GCF_002878395.1 Capsicum annuum | reverse complement strand
AGTGATCACTAGTTTGTGTGGATTTGATATCGATAGTCCTACTTCGATGGCAAAGATATGACGGCTCTCCCGAACGTGGGTTGTACGTTGAACTCCATATAGCTTACATAGTTTATGTCAGTTATGGGATCTCCCATTGTGTATGTGTTTCCTTGTGTCTATGGTGAATGGTGAAGTGATTTGAAAGTGGAATTGTGAAAGTTATTCTTTTGAAAGATTTAAATAATATTTACTTTATGAGAATTGATATTCTTGATGAACTGAAAGTGATTGACAAATTATATAATGACTCACGTGTATTATTGTACTTATTTCATCCTCTCATAATTATGATGATTTTTTTCGGGCTATATGAGTCTTTCATACATCCTACATATTACTTATAAATATTTACGATGATTATGTTTATACAACTGTATACACCCCCATTTACTCGATTCTTTTCCATGGTACTGACCCACATCTTCGAATATGGGCTACATTTTTTTGGAATGTAGGTTCAGGTGGTCAGTTCAAGGTTCAACAATAATTCTTCAGGCATGCTGTTCTACATCCTCTATTGTGGTGAGTCCTAATGTTTCGAGGCCGTGATATCTGATATTGGTTTCACGTAATTGTTTACATTTAATAACTTAGTATGAGTCAGTTCTGGTATGTCTCAATGGCTCGCTAGTTTTATTGATTTTCTTAGAGACTTGTCAGACTAGTATAGATGTTGGAAGTTGACTAATAAGTTGTATTTTGTTATCTTTCTAAAATTCTTTTATTCTTGGATGATGATTACTCTGTAGATATTTGAGGGTTATTTATGGAAAACCCGTTGATTTGTGTTGAACTGAATGAAAATGGATTAAAGGGTTAGCTTGGGGCTACTCGTAGCCTCAAGCATCGTGTGATGCTCCGGGACCCATTTTTTGGGGCGGTACAAATTTGGTATCAGAGCCTAAGTTTTAAGGTGTCCTAGAGAGTCTGACATACTACGTTAAGTAGAGTCTTGATCATTGGTCTGTAGCACACCACATCTATGAGCAAGAGGCTAAAACACGTTTTGGGAAAAAGTGTGATTCTTTCTTTCAGAAGTCTATCATGCTTAAAGTTTCTTTCTCTGCTATTGATTCATGCTCTTCTTTTTCAGAAATATACTTCCACGTTGGGCGAGAAGAAATAATGATGGTCTAGGAATTATGTGTCACCCAAGAGTCCTTTTATCTCTTACCTCAAAGCTAGAAAGCTTATTTCCAAGGGGTGTATTTACCATTTGGTTAGAGTCAAAGACACTAAGTCTGAGACTCCAACTCTCCAGTTTGTTAACGTCGTCAATGAGTTTTCTAATGTCTTTCCGGATGATCTTCCAGGGATACCTACTGATAGAGAGATAGAGTTCGAGATTGATTTTTCTTCCCGATACTCAGCCCATTTCTATTTATCCTTACTATATGGCCCCTACAGAACTTAAAGAGTTGAAAGAGCAACTCAAAGAACTACTAGATAAGGGTTTCATAAGGCCCATTATTTCTCCTTGGGGTGCTCCTATGTTGTTTGTGAGATAGAAAGATGGCTCTTTGAGTATGTACATTGATTATCGCCAACTGAATATAAAATATGTACCCCTTCCAAGAATAGATGATTTATTTGACCAATTACAAGGTGAAAGTTATTTCTCAAAGATAGACCTTCGTTCCGGCTATCATCAACTCAAAGTTAGGGAGTGTGACATCTTAAAAACCATTTTTTGAACTCATTATGGCTATTTTGAGTTTTTTGTTATGTATTTTGGGTTAACTAATGCCCCAGAAGCTTTCACGGACCTCATGAATTGAGTGTTCAAACCATATCTGGATATGTTTGTCATAGTGTTCATCGATGATATACTGGTGTACTCCTTCAGTAAGGATGAATATTCTGATCATCTCCAAACTGTCTTGCAAGCCCTTAGAGATCACAAGTTATTTTCCAAGTTCAGTAAGTGTGAGTTTTAGCTAAGTCAGTTGCTTTTCTGGGTCATATCATTTCTTTTGAGGGTATTAGAGTTGATCCCCAAAAGACCAAAGATATTAGAAATTGGCCTACAACTATTTCTCCGACCGATATCTAAAGTTTATTGGGTTTAGTTGGCTATTACTGCCATTTTGTGGAGGGTTTCGCCTCCATAGCATCTCCTATGACCAGGTTAACCAAAAAGAAAGTAAAGTTCTTGTGGTCTGAATATTGTGAGAAGAGTTTTCAGGAGTTGAAGATGCAACTAACTTCAGCCTCTATTTTGACTTTGCCTGATGGTGTTGATGGTTTTGTGGCATACTGTGATGCTTTGAGAGTTGGGTTGGGTTGCGTATTAATGCAAAAGGGTAAGGTGATAGCTTATGCTTCTAAACAGTTGAAATCCCATGAGAAAAATTACCCCACCTATGTCCTTGAGTTGGCTGCTATTGTGTTTGCTTTGAAAATCTGGAGACACTTTTTGGATTGTGACCACGTTGATGTTTTCACTGATCATAAGAGTCTGCACTATGTGTTTACCCAGAGAAAATTGAATCTTAGGTAGAGAAGATGGTTAGAATTGTTAAAGAACTATGATATGAGTTTGTTGTACCATCCGGGCAAGGCCAATATTGTGGAGGATGGCCTAAGTAGAGTTTCCATGGGTAATGTTTTGCATGTGGTAGAAGGTAAGAAAAAGTTGGCTCATGATATACATTATTTGGCTAGATCGAAGGTTATGTAGTCTGACTCTGTTGAAGGTATTATAGGGGTTCAGAGTAGTTCCAAATCCTCCTTGGTTTCGAAATTGAAGAAAAAGCTATACTTAGATGCTAGTTTGGTCAGACTGAAGGAGCCAGTAAAGGACCAAAAAGTAGAGGTTTTATCACAAGGGGGAGATGGTGTGTTAAGATTGTAGGGTAAATTGTGTCTCCCAAATGTTGATAATCTGAGACAGAGGATTATGGCTGAAGCGCATGGGGCGCGATATTCTATTCATCGTGGTTCCACCAAAATATATCGAGACTTACGGGAAATCTATTGGTGGAGTGGCATGAAGAAAGATATAGCAACATGTGTAGCTAAGTGTGCAACATTCCAACAGGTTAAGGTTGAACGCCAAAGACCTGGTAGTATGATGCAAGAGTTTAGTATTCCCACCAGGAAGTGGGAAAAGATAAATATGGACTTCGTGATTGGTTTACCTCCTTCTCGATGCCATCATGATTCTATTTGGGTTGTGGTTGATAGGTTCACTAAGTCTGCTCATTTCTTTCCTGTTCATACTTTATATACTGCTGGGGATTACACTAGATTGTATATCCGAGAGCTAGTTAGGCTGCATCGGGTTCCCTTATATATTATTTCGGATAGGGGTACTTAATTCACTTTGCAATTTTGGAAAGCTTTTTAGAACAGTCTTGGTACCCCAGTGCTTTTGAGTTCTGCTTTATATCCACAGACTGATGGTCAAGCTGAGTTAACCATCCAAATCTTAGTGGATATGTTGAGAGCTTGTGCACTCGAATTTAAAGAATGTTGGGATAATCACTTATCATTGACAGAGTATTCTTACAGTAACAGTTTCCACTCTAGTATAGGCATGGCTCCGTTTAAAACCTTATATGGAAGGGAGTGTAGACCACCCATAGGTTGGTTTGAGGTGGGTGAACCAGCTATGAGTCGTCCTGATTCGGTATTTGAGGCTATGGAAAAAGTTAAGTTGATTAGGAAAAGGTTAAAAATTGGGCAGAGTCATCCGAAGTCATATGCGGATGTTAGAAGGGGAGACCTTGAGTTTGAAGTTGGTGACATAGTGTATCTAAAAATTTCACCCATGAGGGGGGTGAAGAGATTAAGAAAGAAAGGGAAGCTTAGTCCCCATTATGTTAGTCCTTACAAAATTCTTAGCCATGATGGTAAGGTAGCTTATAAGGTCGAGTTGCCTTCCAAGTTGTCCTCTGTTCATCCAATATTCCATGTCTCCATGCTTAAAAAGCATATTAGCGATGCTGTGGTAGTGGATTCCTCTGTGAGTACTGATATTCAAGAAAATCTTTCTTTTGATGAGATTCCTATTATGATTTTTGATTTCAGTGTCTGAAGACTAAGGAACAAAAAAGTTCCATTGGTCAAGGTATTGTGGCGAAACCAATCTGTTGAGGGTGCAACTTGGGAAGCTGAGGCAGATATGCAATCCAAGTACCCGCACCTATTTTCCGCGAACTCCGATCAAGCCGAAGGTACCGTTCATTCATAAATCATGTACTTTTGATAAAAGTTGAAGCAGCTCAACTGTCATTTAATATGTGTTCAGCTGTAGTTTCTTGAATTTATACATTCTATGTTGTATTAGGAGTGAGAAACGATGTGGTGATGAGTCTAACAAATGATTTTAGACGTATCCTCTAATCCCTATCTAATATTGGCATGTATAGCTTCATTCGAGGACGAATATTTCCAAGGGGGGATGATGTAATACCCGGGGAAATTTTTCGTTGAAATTTTATGCGTAAACGTGTTGCGTTCTATCTTCTAGAATGAATTATAAATTTTTCGTGTGGAACGTCTTAGATTATGACCTACGATTGCGTAGAGTATCAATTAAGCTTTCCAATGATATATGGATCATCCAAAACAGACACCCGAGTGACAAGTTATGAACATTCTGATAGAACCATGAATAGTAGTAAACAGTAAAATGTGCAGGAAAAAGTACTGAGGCCTGGCATATTTTTGCTCCAAATTTAAATGATTATAACTCCTTGTACATAATGACCTGTGTGATCTACTATATATCAACGGAAATCTCTGCGAGTCCTCTTTCCATTGAAATTGGTTTCATCAAATTTGCCTATTGGAGTAAAAGGTTATGGTCGATCTACTACAACCTACCGAAAGTGAATTTTTGGGTTAAATTCAAACGATCATAAATCCTCGTACACAATGATGTGGGTGAGATACTGTATATCAACAGAAATATATGAAAGTCCTCTTTCTAATGATATTTGTTTCATCCAATTTGGATATCGGAGTAAAACGTTATGGTTGATCCAGTTTAGACTATCAAAACAGTCTACCAAAGGAAAGATTCGAGAATTATTTGATTTTTAGGGGCATTTTGGTCATTACCCTTGACCCAAAATCCATCCAAACCCTATATTAAAGCCTATTAGAAGCATTATATGTTATATTTCATCAAATTCCCCCAAAAAGAAAACCATAAGATCCTACATCCAACTTCAAGAACCTCCAAAGTTCACCATTAATTCTGCAAATTTATTCAAGATTCCAAGTTCCTAGTTCAAGAACTCCAAGAACCATCATTCAACGGCATGATTAACATCTCAAAAATGAGTATCGATCTAAATTTAATCATTCAAGGTATTTGGACTTTTTCAACAAGAACTCTCTTTCATTCCTGTGCCCAAAAGTAATTTTCTTTACAAAGAGAGGATTTTTATTTGATTTTTACAAATTTGAAGCATGAGCCCATATGTTATGATGATTATTATGAAATCTTGATGTTTATGATGTTGAAATGTGAATTTACACGTGCGGAGATATAAAGCATGAATCTTGAACGATATTTATCATGATTTTGATATTTGGATTGTGAATCCCTATTAGAAATTGTTTTTTTTTTTGAGAAAGTGATGTGTATAAGCACGTTGATGTTGAATATTTGAGATATTTTGAATAATTTGACCTTTAGGTCTTAATGGAGTTGTTTTGAACTCGAATGTGAAAGAAATGTACATCGTTGTTGATTTTGATAGATGGGAAGAATGATGGCTCCTGATGTGTATTTACATATTACTTAAATCATTTTGTTGTGATTGTCTTTGAAATGATCTAAGCTAAGTCCGAAAGAAATCTTTAGCACCAAGTGGGAGGTATAAAGCAACGTTACTTCCCTAGAACTACGTGCCCCTGTAGGAGTGAGCCTGAGGCTGATTTATATAGTGATCACTAGTTTTTCTGGATTTGATATCGATAGTCCTACTTTGATGGCAAGGATAGGATAGCTCTCCTCAACGTGTATTGTACGTTGGACTCCATGTAGCTCACATTGTTTATGTCGGTTATAGGATCTCCCAGTGTATGTGTGTTTCCTCGTGTCTATGGTGAATGGTGAAGTGATTTGAAAGTGGAATTATGAAAGTTATTCTTTTGAAAGATTTAAATGATATTTACATAATGAGAATTGATATTCTTGATTAACTGAAAGTGATTGACAAATTATATGATGACTCACATGTGTTATTGTACTTATTTCATCCTCTTATGATTATGATGATTTTTTTTGGGCTATGTGAGGCTTTTATACATCCTGCTTCTTATATATACTTGGTTTCTTTCCATGGTACTGACCCACATATTTGGATATGGGTTGCATTTTCTCGGAAGGTTCAGGTGCTCAGTTCCAGGTTCGACAGTAATTCTTTGGGCACGCTGTTCTACATCCTCTATTGTTGTGAGTCCTTATGTTTTGAGGATTGATGTCTGGTGTTGGTTTCACGAAATTGTTTATATTTGATAACTGAGTATAAGTCAGTAGGGGCATGTCTCAATGGCTTCGCTGGTTTTATTGATTTTCCTAGAGGCTTGTCAAACTAGTATAGATGTTGGGAGTTGACTAATAAGTCGTATTTTGTTATCTTTCTGAAATTCGTTTATTCTTGGATGATGATTGCTCTAGTGATATTTGAGGGTTATTTATGTAAACCCCGTTGATTTATGTTGAACTGAATGAAAATGGCTCAAAGGATTAGCTTGGGGCTACTCATAGCCTCAAACACCGTGTGACGTTCCGGGACCCATTTTCCGGGGCGTTACAAGATCATTTTACTTAAGTTTTTGCCTAGTGACTTTTTGTAACCAGCGAAAACTTCTAAATATGAAACTAACTTGAAAATCTAAATAAACTGCAAATAACTGAACTGTTATCTCCATCAAGTCATAAATTACTTAGGCCCGCTATGAAAAGTCTCTAATGAGGAAAATAAGTGAAAATATGGACAATGACCTAAGGACCATTACAGAAGCCAAAAAACTAGTAGTGTTAAGGATAAATTATTGGTGTCTATTTATTGGTTATCCTATATAATAGGGTGTTTTCATTAAACTAATATAGAAATGTCATCATGAGATCTAAATCATATGAGTTTTCCTACACAAACAAGATGATACATCGGTTAAACTAATTCTAGATGGTAACACATTTACTAATCTAGGAAGTATATGGTCAAAGTGATTTCTTAGAGATCTTGAGAGAAGTCAAATTTTTTCATTTGAAGTCTTTTTGGGGATAGGAACAAATAATTAGGCATTGCTATAGGCATCCATTAGTGGAATCAACTAGTGGATAGAACATGGATATGATAGGGTAATATTTTAAGTTGATTCTAAAATAGTAGTTAAATGGATGACCACTGACATTAATCCTCCTTGAAAAATTCTTAAATACATTATGGAGTGACAAGAAAAAGTTCTTTAACTTGATTTTTTCACTATCAACACATATATAGGTAAGTCAATTTACAGGTGATGCTCTTTCTAAAAAACCAATGAGATTACTCAATTACAACAATTTTTATTTATGAAACACCTTCCTAAAAATCCTAAAGGTTACTTTATGTTAGATAGGCACGGAATGAAATGTTTCAGAAGAAGGAAAAAAAGTAGAATCAAAATACTACCACAAGAGAAGCCATTTCAGAAAAAATAGAGCATGCTTAGATGTGAATTCAATATTAGTTCCTATACGAATTCATATACATGGATGTTGTAGACTTGGATATTCTTAGCATGGGAAAGATTTGGTATTCTTATTGGTTCACAATTTCTAATACAACCATAAGGCCTTAGAGGTAAAGTTGTATGCCCACCTCCCTTGTAGTCTTTTGTGTGACTAATAAAATCAATATTTTTTATTTAAAAAAAAACCCATAACAATAACCACATACTAATAAAAAGTACAATCATATAGTTTATTTAGAAACCAGAACACTTTCATATCAAAAAGGTCAATACCTATCGTATTACATGTTATCAAGCCAAAACACTTATATTCAACTTTTAACGTAAGCATTTATTATTAGTTTGTATTGTGATAAAATAAACAAAAATTTTGTTAAACATACAAACATAAATAAATTAAAACTTAACTCTAATTCACACATAATATACCTCAAACAAATCATTGAAATTACCTAAATAACTTGCGCCTTGCCCTTTCTACTAGCCTCAGCTTGATCTCAATCAACACAAATAAAATATAATTCAAATAACACTTACTAATTCTAGACATTACAACCTAAATCCTAATCCTAAAGATATGTTCGTTGATGATTTACCCATATAGGATTTTTCTCTCTTCATTGTACTTAAATTTTCATATAAAACACAATTAAATAGGGTATCTCTATCTTGGGAATCATGATTCAACCATTCAATAGTATAATAAAATGATTCTAACACCTTTACAATAATACAATAACAGGTTCTTCATCTTATAGTTACACCCACCATTTCCACCATAATTAATCCTTGTTAATTTTAAGCATTTAGGGATTAAAATTACATAAGATGAAGGAAAATTCATTTACTTTGACAAAATTTGCATAGCATGTATGTGAGCTTATTTGTGTACATCTCATGTGTACTTATACAATCTAAAATTTGCCCCATTAATATTTCAAAGCAAAATTTTTATTGTGCTTCATTTTTAAATGATCATAGGCCATCTTGTGACATTGTAAGACCACTTTAAACTAAAAACCTACCAATACATAAAAGATACCCCTAGTAACCCTTTTGAGCCTTTGGACTTTTCTTTGACAAATATATTACAAGTCGTGACCCTTCTATTTTTCATCTTTTGAACTCTACTATCCTTGAAATTTAGAATACAATTTGAGGCTAAAACCCTAATTTAGATGTAGTTAAAATTAAAAGTGTGGTAGAAATTGAAAGATATATAGTTGGGCCATGAATTGATAAGAAGGTGCCTATGTGCTAAAGAAAATAAAGAATTTTTATTAAGAGAAAACAAAGATCCTAGAAAGGAAAAAAAGGAATTATTTATGCACAAAAAAAAGTGGAAAAACCACGTAAAGGCTAAATAGGAAAAATAGTAAAAGAAAGAGATGTGGCCTAATAGCAAAAAGGGGAAAAGGTGATGTAGAATTTAAAGGAGAATTTATCCGTATTGTCCTAAGTTGATATCCTACCCTAATATAAACCTACATTACTAGCTCAAAAAGTCCTTTGTGATGCCCAAACAAGTCTGGTCAGTGTATCGCCAATTGAAAATAGGGGCTAGCCTATGGCATGACACTTATTAGCTTGAATAATTTCTTGAGAGATAGAGTATTTACACTTAAAATTCCTTGTTGCATGATTGGTAACTAGGTGTGTGACATCTTATTTTTTGTGTGGATGCATGTGGACAAGTGAAGGTGAGTGAGTTTGTCATCTTCTGTAAAATGAGATAAAAAGAAGCATATCATGGTTTTAGTCAACAAGTTAGTGATTTCTAGAGTGTTAGTGGTTGTTAAATTGTTTCTTTCCAAGGTAAAATGCCTCTTTAAAATATCTCATTTTATAGAGGGGTGTGGTTGAAGCCATTTTGCCAATGTGCAAAGCGCTTTTTGTGGTAGAAAATAAGTGTAAGTCATCATGATCATTGGGCCATAGAATGAGGGCATACATGTGAAATTTTCTCATAGAAAAGGGTGGTGTTTCTTGACTACAAGCAAAGTTTGAAGTTGGGAGTGTTGATGAGTGGTTTTTTGACCACTCATTTTCATTAAACATTTGTGCAAACTACCATGTTTTGTATACCAAAAATATACATCATTATGATTTAAATACACTAATATCCATATTTTTAGGTATATAATTGAGAGGTTTAAAAGATATGGGTTGGAGAGAAAAAGGGTTCAAGTAGAAGAAAAAAGAGTGTAGATAGAGACTTGGAGCAGTTAAGCATCATTTACCACGATAATGGTCCTCAGGCTACAGTTGTACTCATAAAAAAAGGTCAAGAAAATACGATCATAGAATACAACCGCAAACTGAATGTCTGCGATCGTAAACAACGTCATGCGATCATGACCAAGCGGGAGTATGTCCCAGGGTAGTTTTATAATTTTTCTTAGACGAATACCAATCCTTATATTGTCTAAAGTATTTTTTCCTTGGTATTGCTTACCTCATAGATATTTTTGGAATTTAAAGAAAGAAACCCTTATTGGGAAAGTGTATAGCTAAATGTGAAGGCTTAATTTCATAGTATTTTGTGAAAAATGAATGCTTTGGACAATCCTCATGGTATACTTTTCTTTAACTTCTTCATGTGTAGATAAGTAAATTAATCTTGGTATTATGTTTAACTAAAGTGTAATTGTGTGTGGGTATTATTGTGTTGGCATGATCCTTAGCTGTTGAGTATGGTTTCCATCATTGCTTAGAACTATGAGTTGGAATTTGAGGGTTAAAACCCCAAATCTCCAAATGGGTTAGATAGGTGAAAACCCCAAACACTAAAAACCCTTCATCATCCTTGAAAGAGGGATAAAGGTGAACTTAAGGTAACTTATAACATCCTTTAAAGAGAGACATAGGGGACAACGCAATGTTGGACAACTGAGCCTATGGTTTATTACCTTTTGCATTATTAGAAATAACTGTATTTAGAGTGTAAACCATGTCAAGAGCATCATCCTACAAATAGGGATACTTGTTGAGGTTTTGGGTGATTACGAATTGCACACTTTTTAGGTGCTTGAAAGAGCCAATGGATGAAATCATTGTGGTTTTGTTGAAAGATTCAGCAAAATGAAGTTCGAGTTAGCCTATCCTTTAGTTAAAAAGAAAGCTTCAAGCTAAACCATCATCAAGCCATATGATTTGCCTTTAGGTAGACATAATCCCAATATCTTTCAAATCATACTTTTAAATCAACAGCATTGCATTTTTGCATTTATAGTCGAAAATAAACATAAACCAATCCTAAATTAAATCCCCCATTTTATTTTACATGTCATTTTTATTATTCTTTTGTGTACCCTTTTAAAAACTAGAGCATGCATAGGACTTGAAATTTATAATTTGCTCCTTGTGGATTTTACCCCAACTCTAGTTACGTTATTGACAATGACTACCATACCATTCAAACATGAGAGTAAGTTGAGTGTTATCAGAGGGGTAGGTAATAATGACCTTACATGATACTATGAGGTGCACGAGAATTCTCTAAGTACACAGTTCATATGTGTCATGGAGGGTGAGGGTACTTAGGAATCCCGTACTCTTATGGTATCCCTATTTGATGCGACTACATGCATCGAGGCCCATTCAGGGGGTCACACTGGGCCCATATATCACATGGGTGGTTCACGATAGTTAAGCTACTCAAACCTAGGTTAATAGTTTCAAATGTACGCTAAACGTGGTTCCCTTTCCCAGTATAGTTGTATATTTATATATATATATATAGTTTGTATGCATATAGACGGTTTCCTTGGTTTAATTAAATAGCATTATTTTATCTTTATCTAGAGTTCCTACTGGCATTCACTTGCTACCCCATCTTTGGTAGGTTGTATCCCCATACGATGCAAGAATTAATTTCAACTCATGCTTTGCGATCGGATATCGGGTTCAGCTTTTAGATTAAAGTAGTAAGCTTTCTTGTTCCGGAAGGCTCCATTTCATGCATGTTATTTAATACTTTAGTTGATTTATGGATATTGGTGTTATCTATAGTTGTGGGACATATCCTAATTAAGATTTTTTATTCTTTTGGTGAGAGATTTTTTGGAACTACTATGAGTTAGTAAAGGTAGGATTGGTATTGGTGTCAGCCGTGGTATTGGTATGTAACAACCTGATTTTCTAGAATTGGAACGTCACAGGGTGCCCATGATCCTGAAGAACCACAAGCTAACTCCTTACTGATATTTGTACCTGAACACTGCATATTATAGATAGTAAATGCAGAAACTGGCCATAAGGTTCAAAACATCTAAAAATACTAAAAATTTAAAATTGAATACTAATGCATCTCTCTGAAAATCCTCTAAACTTTATGAACTGTGGAGTTGATGAGATATTTCCCCAACTAACTCTGTCTACTGAAAAATTAACTAAGTCTGATATGATAGTAATAAGAATAAGGACCATCCTCGACTGAAGAGGACTCACTACTATGTCTACTGTTGCTGACTAGGACTGAGCTGCTAAGGGTACTCTAGATCTCGTCCCTTTGAACCTATGGTGTAAAATAAAACACCATAGAGGAAATGCATCAATATGGGAATATACCGAGTATGAAAATGAGGTAAGGCTAAATGCAAGGGCTTATGCATAAAAAATTAGTTAATTGAGAAATCATGAGAATATTGAATGAGGAAATATACATGAATGCACCAACCATAACTAAACATCGCACCTAAAATTACTGAAACTCGAATACTTCCTTAAACTCACTAGTAATGCCTAAGATACTGAATAACTGAATCTACTCATATCAATGACTAAAAACTGAGTTTTCTACTCTCCATTGACTCCATCGCAGATCAAATCTCTCTAACAGATGATTCCAGAATCTACTATCAATGATAAGAAATGATTATATTTGAGATCTAACCTATCTAGAAGAATATATCTTAATATGATAATAATAATACTCAAATGAATCTGAGACTGAGATCAAGCCTATCTAGTGGGTGATTTTTAGATCTGATAATAAGAATACTCAACTGAATCTGAGACTGAGATTATGCCTATCTAGCGGGTGATCTCTGGATTTGATAATAAGAATACCTTACTAAATCTGAGACTAAGATCAATCCTATCTAGCAGGTAATATCTGGATCTAATAATAAGATTACACGACTGAATCGAATATTGAGATCAATCCTATCTAGCAGGTGATCTCTGGATTTGGTAATGAGATTAGTCAACTAAATTTGAGACTGAGATAAAGCCTATCTAGTGGGTGATCTCTTAATCTGATAATGAGATTACATAACTAAATATGAGACTGATATCAAGCCTATCTAATGGGTCATCTCTGGATACGATAATGAGATTACATAACTAAATCTGATATTTAGATCAATCCTATTTAGCGGGTGATCTTTGGATCAGATAATGAGATTTCTAAATTGAATTTGAGATTGATATCAAGCCTATATGTCAGGTGATCTCAAGATCTGATAATGACATTATTCAATAAATTTATGTGGGACCATGCCTATCTAGCGGGTGGACCATGAATTAATGGAAATATTTAAGTTCCTTACTGCGATAAATGATTGTATCTGACAGTCCTGATTTCTGAGTTCTTTTCTAAAGACTGAAACTAAAACTGTAACTGTGGGAGTGCTTACTTAACCAACATGCCCCTAATTTGAACTATTGTGGTCGAACCTGTAACCCCAACTGGAAGGGTGTCAATACTATGCCATGGGTACAGACCTCTCTGGTCAAGCCTCTCTAATGGGTGACCCTCGTAGAAAGTCAAGCCTAAGGAAGTGTAATAGTCGATCTTATCTAGTGGGTGACAAGACTTTTCTAATAGGTGACTCCTACATTCTGCGCTGGATACGTAGTTTTGGGATTCAAGGATTGCTCCTAATCACTCTGTCTCTAACGAGGAGCTGACATCCCTACACTTGCTCGGTGCTAGCTCCTACTCCTAACTGAAATACTCTGAACTGATTCTCTATTTAAACTGAACTGAGTCAAGTACTGATCATATTTCTTAATTGATCTAGCTAAGTTAAGATGAATTCACTTGGTTTGATATCTAATGGAATACTATTGAATCTCGTTATCTGAGTAAATAATACTGACTACGGGACAAATTACTTGAACACTACTAGGAACTGAACTGAACACTTGAATACTACTAGATTTGGGCTGAATACTAAACTGGGGATAGAATACTAGCGATACTAAGATTATTGATATTACTGAGATTTCTATGTTCTGTATCTACCTAAAAGTACAGAGTTCTATAACTCACTATGTTCTGAGAATTGTGGCTTGACTGAGATTATCATGAAAACTGACACTAGCTCTGGACTGCAACTTAATTGTCAGGTATAAATACCCCCAGGACTCCATAACTTAAAAGTAAAGCATAACAATTCTTGAATTATCAATACCATTGACATTCATTCACCATTACAATCTCTAAAGCATATCTTCAAGCATTTACAAATCATAAACATGTGATAGTATTGGGAGACATTCTATTGGCTCATACTCCATTCAACAATTTCTTGTATCAAACCCTTATCATGTATTAAAGTCTTAGTATGTATTGAAGAGCACATAATTGGGGAATTTTATGCTAACATCTCAAAATTTATTCGCTAAGGCTTTTCAACAAACAATTGGAATGCAAGGGCTTGTACACAATTGGGGATTTCTAGTAAACATGCTATAATGGCTCTAATCCTTACACATAAGCATTTTACCAAACATATGGTGAGTATTCTTTGCTTATTTAATAAATGGGAGATATTGCTAGATGAGGACACTAAAGTGGGATTAGATTGTCACTGGATAGTGTTGCTCATGTAGATGGTGAGAGGAAATAGTTGGTTCGAGAAGTTCATCAATTGGATTGACTAGGTGTGCGGTTAGTTGATTTGGCTGAGGGAAATGTTTTGGTCAAGAGTAGTGTAGAATATTCTTTAGGTTCAAAGGTAAATGAGAAACAAGATAAGAATTCAAGCCTAGTTAGCTTTAAGGAGTCAGTCAGAGATCAAAAGAGAGAGGTTTTATCCCTAGGGGAAGATAGTGTGTTGACATACCAGGGTAGACTTTGTATGCTATGCATTGATGGTTTGAGGTAGAAAATTATGAAAGAAGCACATGGTGCATGCCACTAAGTTGTACCTTGATTTGTGGGAATTCTATTGGTGGAGTGGTATGAAGAAGATTTTTCGGAATTTATATCCAAGAGTGCTATTTTTCAACAAAATAAGGTGGAGAACCAAAGTCCTAATGGCATATTGCAGGAGTTTATTATTCCATCTTCGATATGGGAAGAGGTTAACATGAACTTTGTGACAAGATTAACTCATTCGGGTCACCAACATGATTTGATTTGGGTTATTATTGACAGGCTGACCAAATTAGACTATTTCTTACTAGTTCACACGTCTTACTCAGCGAAACATAATGCTAAGCTAGATATTCAAGAGTTGTTCGGATTGGACAGAGTTCCTTTATTTATTATTTCAGATTGGTGTGCTCTGTTTATCTCTCACTTTTGGAAAGCCTTTAAGAAGTATCTTGGTACACATGTTCATCTCAGTTCATCTTTTCACCCCTAGACAGATGGTCAGATAGGTAAAACCATTCAAACCATAATGGATATGTTAAGGTCATATGTATTAGAATTTAAGGGTAATTGGGATGATCATTTGTCATTGATTGAGTTCGTATATAATAAAAGCTACGAGTCAAGTATCTGGATGACCCTTTTTGTGGCACTTATGGAAGAAGATATTGGTCACCTATCTGTTGGTTTAAAGTGGGTGAGTCCACTTTGATTTGTCCAAACATGGTGTTTGAACCAATCGAATATTCCAGTTGATTCATGAAAGGTTAAAAACTTTCAAGAGTTGTCAGAAATTTTATGCAGATGTAAGGAGAAGGGATCTTGAGTTTGAAGCTGATGACTTAGTTTATAAAGGTGCGAAGAGATTTGTCAAGAAGGGAAACTTAGTACCCAATATGTTGGTCCTTATAGAATATTGATTCATGTTAGAAAAGTTGCGTTTGGACTCGAATTGCCTGCAGAATTTTCTTCCATTCACCCAGTGTTATTCGTATCCATATTGAAGAAGTGTATGGATTATTCAGCTGTTGTAGTCCAAAAAGTGAGTGCAGATATTAAGGATCCTTTCATATGAAAAACTTCCAGTAGATATTCTTGATTACCATATCCGAAGACTACTGAACAAAGACGTTTCCCTTGTCAAAGTTCTATGGTTGAATCATTCTGTTGAGGGTGTCACTTGGGAAGTTGAAGAAGACATGCTAACGAAGTACCCTTACCTTTTCTCTGCAATCCTAGAATGAACCTAAGGTAACAATCTTCTTTATCTTAGTTCTTTTCCAGTCTTATTTTCAGCCATGTAATTTCTTCATGTCATTGTATGGAGTGACAGATTAGTTCAATCATTTATTATGATTTAGATACAACCATGATATTATGTTTTTAGTTATGCTGTTAGTATGTAACTTCAGTTCCTCCAAATTCTCAACTTAACTAGCCTAATTTGAGGAAGATTGATTCCAAGGGGGAAATATTACAATACCCCATATTCGCACCAGTTCCATTCAGCTCTTAATAGGTCCATTAGAAGAGGGACAAATTCTTTAGCAAGATGCGGAAATGGGTAAAGTGCATGTGAAAGGTCCTAAACCCCCATGATATATTGCCTTCTCCCCATGTGGAGAGTGATGATAAGGCCTCTGTATATTGGTCAGCTGATGATATCGATAGTGATGGTACGGAGTCAATGGGAGAGAGCAACTCCTGATACTGATCGACAAAGACCCCATACATTTTGCTTATGCTTTATTGATCATGCAGTGGGGACACTACTAGCTTTTAAGTTCGGAGTATTTTTCCATAGATTTTATATTATTTTGATTGTTGCTAGATGTTTTTATAAAAGTTATGGATGACATTTTGGATGTTATATTTGGGCACTTTGAGCATGCCCACGGTTGCATGGATTATCATATTTTTGTTTAGTTCTCTTCTTTTTACTTTAGTTTTGGTTGGATTGTTATGATGCCTGGTGAGCCTTGCACTATGATAGATTGAGTGATGATATTCTTAAGGTAAAAGCTTGATGTTTGGGTTGTGAGTCATAGATGCAGGGGAATTCTGAGTTCCCATAGAATCTAAGTACTTAATACTAGGGGAGTCCGAGTACCTATGGCATTATAAATTTTGCGTCCCATTGTGTACTAATGGTAAAGTCTAAGTAGCCATATGGTTTGTTTGCCCATATTGTACCAAAATGTGAAGCTAATGCTTAGGTTGTAGGTTGGAAAATAATGTGTAGGGAAAATGCAAAACAAACAACCCTCCCCATCTAAAATTTTCAAAAACTCAAGGGGCATGGACGTGAGCAACTTACTAAAATAACTTTTTTTCTATTTGTGTCTCTGCAAATTTTTGACTTGTGAATAGTGATAGGTTCTCCATTTTTTTCTAGAGGGAGGGGCAATTGATCCACCTTGCATAATTTTACATGCAATGTGTGGTGAGGAAATTGTCTTCATCTCTTTTATACTTTTATTATCTCGAACTTATGCAATTAACCTTTCAAAGCTAATTTTTATTATATTTGGTTAGAGAAATGATCTTAGGCCATCTTTGTGACTTTGGAAACTACTTTATTAAAAAGAGCTACCCATTAATGATTGTAATCCCTAGTTACCCACTTAAAGCCTTTGGACCCTTTTTTGGCACACATATTATAACCTGTGAACCCTTCTTTATATCCCTCTAGTTAACCAAACCCTCATTTAACTTACAAATGCAACTTGAGGGGAAAATCTTATTTCAGGGGTGGTGAAGATTGATGGAAATAATTTTGGGGTCACTAAATTTTTAGTGAAATGCCTAAGTACCCAACAGTTTAAAACAAATAATAGAAAAAAGGGTCAAGCAAAGGAAAGAATTGCATAGAAATTGCATGAAAAAAAATAGAAGAAAATGGGTGAGAAAAAGAGGAAAAAAGAAGGCATATGAAAAGATAACAGATCGAAGAGGAGTGACCCATAGTAAAAAAGGAGGATTAAATAGTGTGATGTAGATTTTGAAGGAAGGGTGTAGCCTTATTATTCACAAATGATATTCTACCTAATCCAAACCTATGTTACAAGCTCAGAAAATACTTTGAGATCTTTAAAAATTTACTTTCTTTTTAGTGGCGATTGAAAATAGGGGCAAGCCTATGGTATGACACCTGTTAACATAGAGAGTTCTTGTGAGGGAGAGATTTTTTACAGTTAAATTTGCAGTTACATACTTAGTATCTTGGTATATGGAATTTTTTTTCTTCTGAGGAGGAATGCGATTGTATAGAGGTGGATTTTTATTACCTTCTGATAATGCTCAACTTACACCGCAATTTTTGAAAGGCGGTCATCGTCAGTATATTTACCCAACTTTGGGGTTAGGGTCAAATCCACAAGGAACAATATGAGTGGCAGTTAAATCAATTTGAAACTATAGCTACAAGTTTAATTCAAACGAATAATCCAAAAAGATAAAGTGGGTTTTTTTAGTGATTAGGAAATAATTATCGGTCGCTTTAATATGTGTTTGTAATCAAGATTTTATGAAATAACCATAATAATGTTCACTAGGGCTTATGGTACATGATAGATGCTAAAGGTGACTCAAGATTCTAATGGTGGTTAGGATAACAAGCTATCTTTATCGATGATATGCTCAAATGTCTCTCAGCCTATTTAAACGTGTAATTTCCTGATCATCTCAGACTCAGGAAATTTCTATTTACTGTCCAGATTTTTCCTCAGGCTATTTAACCTTGTTACAACGCTGATTATTAAATAAAGTATTTCCGAGTCCTTATTAATAATTCACTTCCTACTGTATATGATTTCTTTCTCAAGAAAATCAAAGTAGGTGCGTCTACTGTTTGCAACAAAAAGACGTTAATTAAAATCTCAGAATTATCAAGAAATCGTAACACCTATTAAATCTTGAGTCTTTAGCACATCGTCATGACCTAACCCCAGATCCCATAATTCAAGTTAATTGAGTTTAGCTACTCATGATGCAAGGAAAAAGTACACGAATTGAATTCATAAGTGAGAAGATTAACTTACAAGAATGATGAAAATTAAGAAGTATAACTTGAGTTGAACCATGGTACAGCACTCCCAAAATATTTTAACTAGCGAGAGAGATATATCGTATGTTTTTCGAATAAAGATAAGTCCCAAAATAATTCTCCTTAGAAAATCCTAAAACAAGGCTTTAAATAGTTTAACCTAATTAAGTAAATAAAATCAAAGTTGCAGCTTTTCATCAAAATAGATGACGACATCTGTGAAGGCTTATCATGAGTATGATGGCTTATCACGGATGTGTCAGCTCTACTGTACTTTTGGCTTTTGCTGCCTAAGGCTGATGTCAATGATGATGCCTTAACACCAGCCTAACGACATGTCATGGATGTTTTTACAAAACTATTTTCAATTGCCATCATCTATTTAAGGCTGATGATTCTCCTGATGCCTTATCTCCAGCCTAACGACATGTTATAGATGTTGTCATAAAACTATCTTCAACTTTCATCTTCTGTTTAAGGATGACAACATTCCTGATGGCGTATTATAATTTTTACCTCATATCACCAGATGTTGTCACAGGCTTCAACTCATGCTTAAGTCTGACGACAACTATGATAGCTTATCACAGGGCTGATGTGTAATACCCCACAAAATCCTCTTCTAGTCTGAGCCTTAGAGTGTATTTAGTAAGGAGAATATCTAAGTCAAAATTTTACAAAAATATCCTCCTAAGTATGAAATACTTTTAATTGTGTGGGAATCGATTTGAGCAATAATTAAGATCATAGAGATCCCATAACTCATGGTCGAGTTGAAAGCTTTGCTATTGTTCAAGTTTAGTGATTGTAAAAATTTTGGTCAACTTCAATAGATCATTACTCATTGTATATAAGTAACTAGGTGGGTTTCTATATATAAAATGAAATATCTTTGGATTAGCTTTCCCACAATACTAATTTTACCTAAATCCGATGGGCTATCACATTTTTGATGACCATTTTGATGATGTCATCATATTATGATGACATTTCTGACGATGTCATCAACCCTGGATAGTAAATCAAGAATTTGGACCCCTTTTGTGATGACCATTCGGGACGGCCTATCACGGACCTGATGCCTATCACGGATGGCGACAAGTATATTTTTCCAACAGTTCAAGTGCATTTTTACAAGGGTATTTTGGTAATTTTACACCTTCTTTGATCCTTTATAAATATGAGGAACCCTCATTCAAACCTTAATTTAATTATTTTCTTTTTCAATTCTCATAGGAATATCTAGGGTTTCATTCAAGAACCCTAATCTTCGAAAATTTATCCATAAATTCATCAAGGTTTCTTCAATAATCAAGTTCCTCATAGTGTGGGCTTCAAGAATTTATTTATTTCAAGTGTAGATAAAGTATCAAGAACTAAAGTTCATCCAATATCAAAGGTTAAGGTATGTAGATTTGATTCTTGTGTCCCTTTGATCCAAGAAGCTGAACAACCCATTTTAAAACTAATAGAATTTTATGTTTATGAGTTGTTAATGATTTGTATGAGTTGAAATGGATGTTTAATGTGTTTTGAGTTTTGATTTATGTTTGCCTAAAAAATTTCTGAGCTTTGACCTTTGTATGTGGAATTCATGTGATGTTTGTGATAGACCCTCTTGAAGTTGTTTTTCCATGTGATACGTTCATGACTTTTGGGTGTAGAAATGGTTGAATAAGTGAAGAACGTTCCCCATAGGTTTGATAAATAGTTTAGGTGAGCTAGTCCATGCATGCCTAGTGTTTGATAAAATACCTTAGCGAGTGAAATGTGCCAAGATCGCATGAAATTCCCAAGTACGTGTAAAATGGTTCATGTCTAGTGGTTGTTTAAAGACCCTAGTGAACAATTCGAGATATGATGGTTGTAAATCCTCCAATTTATGTTCTCTTGATATATGTAAAGCTTTTAAGACATGCGAAGAGGTTAGAAAGTAAGTTATGACGTGTTAGTATGAAGTCTCCCTAAGCCATGGGATATCCAAACACTTGTCAAAATTGATATTGGTATGAAATAGTTGAGGTAAAACCTTGGTGAAGGGAGTATAATCTAGTACCATGTTTCCCCTGAGTTATTATATAATTATGATTCCGAGATGCTAAAACTAAGTCCTTCACGACTGTTATGATGAATAGACGTTTGAGATGCTTAAATGGTTGAGGTGATGTTTACTTACTGTGGAAATGAACATATGGCATGATTCCTATATTACTTGTGAAGATTCTTGAAGAATTGTGATGATTCATTAATGCTTGTGATGATGAATAAATGATGATGCTTAGTTTTATGCTATCGAGTCCTGGGGGTATTTATACCCAAAAATAGAGTTGTTGTCTAGAGCCCATGTCAGTTTCTCAATAATTTTAGTTGCGCCATGATTCTTAGAACTCCGTGAACTGTAGAACTCTGTTTCCTCAGACACATCCTGAACTTAAAAAAGCTCAGTAATCTCAGAAATCTCTGTAATCTCTGTATCATTAGTAATCAAGCCTTAGTCCTGTAATCAACTCAGATCTAATAGTGTTCAAGTAGTTCAATTCTTATATTAGAAGTGATTTGATTAATCTATTCAAGCTCTGTATCATCAGTCAGATACTATGGTTCGATGTCTTTTTCGTTAGATACAGAACTAAGTAATCTCAGCGTAACTCAATTGGATCTCTTGAGAAACATGATTAGTATCAGATTTAGTTCTGTTGTACTCAGTTAAGAATTCAGTCAGAGTCTTTCAGTGGGGAATAAAAACTAGCATCAAGCGAGCTCAAAGATGGGAACTCACCTACTATTAGAGGGTGTAATTCTTAGATGCATTCTTTGTGCTCTAGAACTACATAGCCAACGCACGTTGAGACATCATACTTACTAGTTGAGGGTAGATGAGAGACATCATACCTATTACATGAGGGTATATGAGGTGGCTTGACCTGTTAGATGAGGGCTTCACCATTCTTATTTGAGCACCTGATAGATGAGGGTCACATAAAGATAATGCATATAAAGATAATTTCTTTACCCGTGGTACGATATTGGCACCTCCTAACTGGGGGTAGAGTTTGGACCCCACCTGTGGTAGGTTGGGGCATGTCTCTTAAGTGACTACTTCCCATAGTTTCAATTATAGATTCAGTCTCAGTTTTAGAATCAATCTTCAGAAATTAGGATTGTCATATACATTCATCTATCTTTATGAGAAACTCAGATAGTTCCATTGATTCATAGACCATACCGACAGATAGGCTTGTTCACATATATATAGTTGACTGATATCATATTTGTAGAAATGTCGCCAGATAGGCTTGATCACAGTACATAATTTCAATTGAATATTTTTATTATTAGATTCAGATATAAGCATACTTCTAATCGTTGATATTCGGTTCTAGAATAATCTGTTAGCAAAGTTGATCTCTAATTCTTTTATTCGAAAATAGTAAGGTCAGATTACAGTCCTTGATATAAGCATATCTAGAACCTCAGTTATCAATATTAGAGGAGTCAGTGATTCAGTATCTCAATGTCAGTAGTGAGTTCAGTCTGAAGTAAAGTGGTATGCGAGTTTTAATATCAAAAGTTGCGATGATTGTGTTCATATTTTGTGCATTCATGTATATGTTCTCATGCAGCATCTTGCATGATTATTCAGTTTGCATATTGTGCATGCATGAGCCCTTGCAATAGCCTACCTCATCTACATACTCGGTATATTCCTGTACTGATGCATTTGCGCTATGGTGTTTTATTTGATACCATAGGTTCAGAGGCACAGGATCCAGATTATCCTCAGTAGTTTAGTCTCCGTCAGCAGCAGTAGCAATGAGTCCTCTTTTTTTGAGGATGAATCTCAGTTTACTATTATTGTTTTAGATTTTATTTATTTTTAGTTGACAGAGTTAGTTGGGGACCTGTCCCATCAACTACACAATTCAGACAGTTTAGATGTTTTTCAAACGAATGTATCAGTATTCAATTTTTAGTTTTGAGTATGTATAGATGTGTTGAACCTTATGGCAAGTTCTTGCATTTATTTCTGATATTATGTAATGTACTGGTATAGATATTAGAAATAGGCTATTTTGTGGTCCTTTGGGTCTATAAGCACCGTGTGACATCTCAGGATGGGATCGCAGGGCCTTACAAACTTGGTATCAGAGCCTATGGTTCAAGAGTATCATAGGGAGTCTAGAAAGCTGCATCTAGTAGAGTCTTGTACATGGGTGTGTAGCGCACCACATTTATGTACATGAGGCTACAGGACATTCTTAAGAGCAGTACTCTTCTTTTAGTGTTTTGTGTGAATGAGTGTAAGCTCAAGTTGATTCTCAGTCTAATCCACTTCATTCTTTCATTTACAGAGTATGCCTCCTCGTAGAGAATTTTTCCATATGGTTGATGATCATCCCCCTCAGCTAGTAGATCTTTAAAATGAGAGTGTGTCACATGCTGAGTTTTGGGCAGTTTTACAGGCACTGGCCCAGGTGGTGACTAATAGTCATGGCAACCGTCAGGCAGCAGTCCTACCTCAGCAATATGGGAATTCGGCCGCAGCCAGGATAAGAAGCTTTATAAAAAGAACCCGCACAAATTATTTAGGTCCGTAGTAGGTGAGGATCCGCACTTGTTTCTTGAGGAGGTAAAGATGATCTCCCATCTGGTGCATGTGTCAGAGGAGGAGAGTGTTGAGTTAGCATCTTATAGGTTTAAAGATATTGCTCATAATTTGGTAGTGATGTAGGAGAAAAGTAGAGGGGAGAATACAGCTCCCGTGACTTGGCTAGAGTTTTAGAGTGCCTTTCTAGATAGGTTTTTCCTGCTAGAAATGAGAAAAGCTAAGGTAGAAGAGTTTATGAACCTAAGGTAAGGCTCCATGATAGTGAAAGGGTATTGTCTTAAGTTTAACCAATTAGCTAAGTATGCTACCGACTTGATAGCTGACCCTAGAGCTAGTATGAGTAAGTTATTGACTGGGGTATCAAGAGATGTGTTTAAAGAGTGTAGAGCTGCCATGCTTAATAGAGAGATGGATCTTTCTAGGCTAATGATTCATACGCAATAGATTGAGGCAGATAAGATGAAGGAGAAATGGAGAGTGAGTAAGAGAGACAAGACAGGTAGTGGTGGTTTCTCGCAGTCAGGGTCTCAAGCTGGTAGTCATTCTCAGTATGGTCAGAGATTTTTAGTTCCAGCTCCATCTTTAGCTAGTGTACTCGCACCAGTATTTGGGGGTTTCAGATTTGAGGGAGCGCCAATCTCTAAAGAACGGAATAGTACTAGTGGTGTTTGTACCTACCGTTGTGTGAAGAATGTGGTAACAATCATAAGGGTGTCTGTAGAGCCTGTAGTGTTGTGTTCTTTGGATTTGGTGAGACCAGTCAATAATATTGAGACTTTCCTAATCCAGGTCCCCGAAGACAGCGTAGTCATCGTTTAGCTCATAATATATTGTATGCACCTCGGGCTCGCCCTGATCGGGAAAGATCCTCTGAAATTTACCTGCGTATGCTATGAGCGCTTCATCTTTATGTTATGCTTTGATAGATACTTTTCTCTCATTTTGAGCTTATATGTTAGCATGAGTCATGCATAAGTTTTAGATCTTGATCAGTAAATTATGACCCAGTCTGTAGATGCCCCACACACTACTCTAGTATATTAGCGCAGTGTGTTTAGAGGGACATAGAGCCCCAAGGGGGAGATACCCAATGGTATTATGATGTTGCATTCGATTAGAGTCATCTCGATGCCTGTTCAGATTTTCCTTATAAAGTTAGCATCAATCATTTTGGCATTGTCAAGTCGTGCTTTCAAAAGTCAGCTTAATCGGACATTCATGTATTAGATATGTGCATTTAGTAGAAAGAGTTTAGCTTGTCAGTGTGTATTCAGTCGTGTATTCAGGAGATCATCCTAGTTATAAGTCCATGCATCAGATATGCATATGTAATATGAGAATTCAGCTACGAGAATCATCAGTCGAGTATTGCATGCATCATATATGCATGCCCAGTGTGAGAACTCTATATGTCAGTCGTTCTACTTCGATAGTCCTGATCTGAGATGTTTCCATTTCTTGAGTAAGTTTGGTTGATCCATAATCACAATTTATTAAGCGACATTCAAGGACGAATGTTCTCAAGGGGGAGATAATATAATGCACCGCAAAATCCTCTTCTAGTCTGAGCCTTAGAGCGTATTTGATAAAGCAAAAATCCAAGTCAAAATGGTTCAGAAATGTCCTCCAAAGTATGAAATACTTTGAATCATGTGGGAAACTATTTAAGCATGAATTAAGATCATAGAGGTCCCCTAACTCATGTTCAAACTGAAATCTTTCCTATTGTTCAATTTTTTGTGACCGTAAAAATTTAGGTCAACATCAATTTCACCTAAATCCAATATCAGATTAAAGAGTTATCCCCGTTTTATTCCAGAATGTAAAGATGGAAAATGGTGGCGACGTTTCTGACGGGCTATCATGTTTCTGATGACCTTTTTGACGCCGTTATAACATTCTGATGACATTTCTAATGACATCATCAGCCTTGGAAAGAAAATAAAGAATTTGGACCCCTTTTGTGACGACCAATTGTGACGGCCTATCACGGATCTGACGGTCTGTCATGGATGGCATCAAGTATATTTTTCCAGCAATTCAAAGGCATATCTGCAAGGGTATTTTTATCATTTCCCATCATGTTTTAGCCACTATAAGTATGAGAAACCCTCATTCAAACCCTAATTCAATAATTTTCTTTTCCAATTCTCTCAAGAGTATCTAGGGTTTCATTCAAGAACCCTAATCTTCTAAAATTCATCCATAAATTCTTCAAGGTTTCTTCAACAATCAAGTTCCTCATAGTGTGGGTTTCACTAATTTATTTATTTCAAGTGTGGATAAAGTTTCAAGAACTAAAGTTCATCCTATTTCAAAGGTTAGGCATGTAGACATTTATTCATGGGTCCCTTTCATCCAAGAAGCTCAAGAATCCATTTTAAAACTAAACGAGTTTTATTTTTATTAGTTGTTATTGATTTGTATGAGTTGAAATGGATGTTCAATGTGTTGTTGAATTTTGATTTATGTTTTCCTACAAAATTTATGAGCTTTGACCCTAGTATGTAGAATTCATGTGATATTTTTGATAGATCCTCTTGAAGTTGTTTTTTCATGTGATATGTTCATGACTTTTAGGTGTAGAAATGGTTGATAAGTGAAGAATGTTCCCCATATGTTTGATAAAGATCTTAGGTGAAGAATAAGGTACACTATAATATGTTGAATAGGTAACCCCAAATTGTGAGCTAGTCCATGGATGCCTAGTGTTTGATAAAAAGCCTTAGTGATTGAAATTTGCAAGAGGTGTAAAATCAGTCAGGTCTAGTAGTTGTTGAAAAATCCTAGTGAAAAAGTTGAGATATGATGGTTGTAAATTCCCCCAATTATGTGCTATTGATATATGTTAATCTTTTAATACATGTCAAGTGGTTAGCAAGTAAGTTATGATGTGAAGGTATGAAATCTCCTCTAGCATGGGATATCCAAACACATGTCAAGATCAATATAGGTATGAAATAGCTGAGGTAAAACCTTGTTGAAGGGAGTATAATCTAGTACTATGTTTCACCTACGTTATTATATGATTATGATTCTGAGTTGCTAAAAGTTACTCCTTCGCGACTGTTATTATTAATAGATGTTTGAGATCCTTAAATAGTTGAGGTGATGTTTAATGACTGTGGAAATGAACATATGGCATGATTCATAAATTACTTGTGCAGATGCTTGAAGGATTGTGATAATGCACGAATGCTTGTGATGATGAATAAATTATGATGCTTAGTTTTATGCTATCGAGTCCTGGGGGTATTTATACCTGAAAAAATATAGCTGTTGTCTAGAGTCCGTGTTAGTTTCTCGATAATTCTAGTTGAGCCATGATTCTCAAAACTCCGTGAACTATAGAACATAGTATCCTCAGACAACTATCGAACTTAAAAAAGCTCCGAAATCTCAGAAATTTCTGTAATGTTTGTATTATTAATAACCTAGCCTTAGTCCTGTAATCAGCTCAGATCTTATAGTATTCAAGTAATTAAATTCTAATCTCAGAAGTGATTTGATTAACCTATTCAAGCTCTTTATCGTCAGTCAGATACTATGAATTGATGTCTTTTCCATTAGATACGGAACTAAGTAATCTCAGCATAACTCGGTTAGATCTTTTGAGAAAAGTGATCAGTATCGGATTCAATTCCTTTGTACTCAGTTAAGAATTCAGTCAGAGTCTTTTTGTTGGGAGTAGAAATGAGCACCGAGGGAGCTCAAGGATGGGAACTCACCTACTATTAGATGGTGTGATTCTTAGATACTATCTTTGTGCTCCATAACTATGTAGCTAGTATAGGTTGAGACATCATACTTACTAGTTGATGGTAGATGAGCGACATCATACCTATTAGATTAGGGTCAGTGAGATGGCTTGACCTGTTAGATGAGGGCTCCACCATTCTCGTTAGAGCACCTGATATATGAGGGTCACATATAGATAATGCATATAAAGATAATGTCTTTAACCGTGGCAGGGTATTGGTACCCTCTAAACCGGGTGTAGAGGTTTGACCTCACCTGTGGTAGGTTGAGGAATGTCGGTTAAGTGACTACTTCCCACAGTTTTAGTTTTAGAATCAATCTTCAGAAATCAGGACTGTTAGATACAGTCATATATCTTTATGAGGAACTCAGATAGTTCCATTGATTGATGGACCGTACCAACAGTTAGGCTTGGTCACATATACGGTTGATTGATATCATATTCAGAGATATGCCGCCAGACAGGCTTAATCACATTATTAAATTTCTATTGAATATTCTTATCGTCAGATTCATATATAATCATACTTTTTCTCATTGATAATCACTTCTAGAATAATCTGTTAGCGAAGTTGATCTCTAATTCTGTCAGTCAAAAACAGTAAGCTCAGAGTATAGTCCTTGATGTAAGCACATCCATATCCTCAGTTTTCAGTAGCAGAGGGGTCATTGATTCAGTATCTCACTGTCAGTAGTGAGTTCAGTCTGCAGTAAAGTGGTATGCGAGTTTCAGTATCTAGAGTTTCGATGATTCTGTTCATGTTTTGTGGATTTATGTATGTGTTCTCATGCGGCAACTTTCATAATTATTCAGTTTGGATATTGTGAATGTCTGAGCCCTTGGATTAGCAAACCTCATCTACATACTTGGTACATTCTTGTACTGACACATTTACTCCATGGTGTTTTATTTGACAACGTAGGTTCAGAGGCAAAGGATCAAGATTATCCTTAGTAGTTCAGTCCCCCTCAGCAGCAGTAGTAGTGAGTCCTCTTCTTTCGAGGACAAATCTCAGTTTACTATTATAGTTTCAGATTTTGTTTATATTCAGTTTATGAAGTTAGTTGGTGACCTGTCCCATGAACTCCACAGTTCAGAAAGTTGATAGGCTTCTCAGACAGATGCATTAGTATTCAATTTTCAGTTTTGAGTATGTATAGATGTGTTGAACCTTGTGGCAAGTTTCCTCATTTATTTTAGATATTATGCAGTGTACACGTACAGATATCAGAAAAGGGTTAGCTTCTGGTCCTTTGGGTCCGTAATCACCGTGTGACGTCTCATAATGGGATCTCAGGGCGTTACATGACCACTTATCACAGATGTCGTCAGACACACTTCTCTTTAGATTCCTCTAGTTTTAAACTTCTTTTCTTCCATTCTTGTTAGTTCTCCATCCCATCAGCTTAAACTGTAAAATCAGACATAAACAAATCAAAAAGGACAAAAGTTGCTTAATACTACACAATTATTCTTGGTTAAAGGTCTTAAATGTGTTAGAAATTGCTCACACATCAACACCCTCAACATAAATCAATTTCTTTTCCTCAAAAAACTAAAACACAATACTATGATGCTTAACCAAGACTCATAAGATACCTATGATAGTTGATCATCAATTTTAGTTCAAAACACATCACTCTGTCCATTTTCAATCTCTTTAAACCTAGTTGTCCCTATCCCTGAAGATCAATAATGTGATAGGAAGGAATAAAGGTATGGCATCAACTTAGCAACAATAATAATGCATGTGTACAAATTACACTACCCAAACAAGTTAGCAACTAGCAACATAACTAGTGTGCCCTCACTACAAAGAAGTCCCACATAACTTATATTAGTCATTAATATGTATCCATGGGGACAAACACCAGACACACGCTCTCAGAATGAAATTCCAATCAATGTATGCCGAATACCGTAGGCTTGCGATTATTTTCATTACTAAGTCTTTCAGACAAGTTATCTAGGATTACTATAGGTCTTCTCTTAGACTTGTAATGTTAGATAGAGGATGGTATGATACTCGATGATATTTAAAGTCACTAAACCTCCTTCACACTACACTAGATTTTTGGGGTATAACTAATTAGCCTTTATCTAATCTTCTCCTTCCTTGATCACAGTTATTCAGGATGCGTTCGATTGTTTTCTACAATCACTTTTATTTTTTCAAAACTTTTCCTTTTCTTGTGGTTTTCCATCGTACCCAGCTTTTATTATTTTCTTTTACTCTACCTTTCTTCGTACTCATTTTACATCACACACCCCTATGATAGCCACCATCAACTTAGGCCATTTTTCTAAGTCAAGGTGCACAGTGTCGAAGGAGGACCACGGCCAAAACAGGTTCATTATGATATAAACTGGAAAAGTGACAAGTGTCATATAAAGAAATAGGCTAATTAGTCTCAAAGCAGGGATCAAGTGATATTCTACATACAGGGAAGGTTATTAAGGCTAAAAGTGAGCTAATATCAAAATGGCCTATTATCCTTTTCTAACCCCTATACTTCAACTAAGGTAAGACTAACAAGGCAAGTTCTGGATTTCAACGTACAATGGGAACTCGGTAGTATCTCCAACACAAATAGAACAAAGCTACATCACAAGCTACTACTCATTCGGTTCATGCACTTGTTAGTAGTGATTATTATGTCCCTAGTACAAATGTTATAACAAGATGCACAATGGTCACACATAATTGCATGTCACACAGTTATAAAATAGACCTTTAGTCGAAAATCAACAAAAATATGTTAACTTGCTAAGATATTTGTATTTCTCCTAGTTAACTTCAACACATCACTAAACAAAACACAATACGCCTAAATATACTGGCTCTACTAGGAACAAGACTCCAAGGAAAAAAGGCATGGCAACAAAAACCCCTAGAGGACATCCACACCCACAAGTAGCCTCAAACTCAACTTAAAATTATGTAATATCCCCACTACGTAAAACCAAAACAATAGAGATAGAAACAAACTTGTGGCACCATAGATACGAAGGTCTGATGTCAATCACATAACACGAATACAAACAACAAAATACCTTGGGTTGCCTCCCAAGTAGCGCCTAATTTAATGTCGCAGCACGACATCATTCAGTCATACTTTATCCCTCCACTTAGAAGATTTGAATTATCGTCCAATCTTTTGATCTTTACATCTTTTAGGTGCGTTGGGCAAATATGTGGGAATAATAAGGAATGTTCTATCATGCCACATCGAATACTTGAACTGCTTGCCTAATTTTGCATCAAACTTTCATATGGGCTCATTGGACAATGGTGTAAATCCTTAAAAAGAACTAAATGGACATCAATCTTTGAGCTTCTTGGCCTTCAACATTGGTGTTGTAGTATACCTTTTTGGAAGGACAAATTCCAAAATGTATGAATTTTCCTCCTTATTTTCAAAATTCGTCATTTGCATAGACGATTCAAATTTCATCACATCCACAAAGCATAATGTTGAAAAGTGGTTCTAATGAGGACTAACTCTCAATTTTGGAGTAGCAACCCTATTAGTATTTTTGCCTCGTAATGGACTAGAGTCTTCACAAGGATTGTGCTTGATTTCGTCTTTTGACTCTAGTACCATTTCCTTATTTTTGGCATCTTCATTCATAAATAGTTCTGTTGATTGGGAAATCACCGAGGATTTCTGAACATCAAGCTCATCATCAATATCAGATTCTTGCTCCATATCTTCACACTCGTCCTTTATGTTAAATGATTCCATAGATAAGATATCATCTAAACATAATATGGAAAAGTTCTTTGAATTCTTGACCTTTATGTCCATATCCTCTATCATTCTTCTTTCCTCATTATTTGCACTTATGTCTTGATGTATATCACATATGATATCATTTGTTGTGTGCATAAACTCCAACATTATTTGAAGCATAGTTTCAATTCCACTCTTTCTGGTGCTTCGTTCTTCCTGTTCTTGACCATAAGACCTATTCAAATCATAAGAAGAATTAGCATTTGGATTCGCATACCGGGGAGAGGGGGTATTTATTGAATCTATCCAATGTCCATCTTGACCATCACATAAAGAACAATCATATAGATAGGATGGAGATTGTGCACACATCTCCCTCCGGGAAGTATATCTATAATCTTGCCAAAAGTGAGGTCCATAACAATATGTACATGGATCATTAAGATAAAATTTCAAACCACCAAGCTCATGTTCATTCCACGATGCCATAATAATAAGTAAACTAAAATAAAAATCTATCTAACACAAGAAATAAATGAAAACTAAAAACAAATATTTATAAGTTTGAATTCAAGCAAGTAGGCTAAAATTCTCGACCAACTTAATACGCCAAATTGTTCCTCGACAACGGCCATTTTTGATAACGCTCAACTTACACCTCAATTTAATGTAAAGCGATCATCGTCACTATAATTACCCAACTTTGGAGTCGGGATCGAATAAAGAATGAACAATGTGAGTAGCGATTATATCAATTTGAAACTATAGCTACAAGTTTATTTCAAACGAATAATGCAAAAAGATATAGTGGGGGTATTTAATGCTTAGCAAATAATTTTCAGTCGCTTTAATCAGTGATGGTAATCAAAATTTTATGGAATAACAAGAATTATGTTAAATAGGGCTTGTGGTACATGACAGATGCTAAAGGTGACTCAAGATTCTCATGACATTTAGCATAACAAGTTATCTTTATTGATGATATGCTCAAATGTCTCTTGACATATTAAAGCGTATAATTTCCTAATCCTCTGAGACTTAGGAAATCCCTATTCATTGCCGAGATTTTACCTCATGTTAATTAACCTTGTTACAACGTTGATTATTAAATGAAGTATTTTTGAGTCCAAATTGATTATTCACTTCCTACTGGATATGATTTCTTTCTCAAGGAAATCAAAGAAGGAGAGTCTACTGTTTGCAACAAACAGACGGTATTTAAAATCTCAGAATTATCAAGAAATCAAAATACCTATTAAATCTTGAGTGTTTTGCACATCTTCATGACCTAACCCTAGATCCCATAATTAAAGTTAATGGAGTTTAGCTACTCATGATGAAAGGAACAAGTACATGAATTGAATTAATAAGTGAGAAGATTAACTTACAACATTGATGAAAATTAAGAAGTATAACTTGAATTTAACTACGGTACGAAACTCCCAAAATATTTTAACTAGCGAGAGAGAAATATAGTATCTTTTTTGAATAAAGATGTGTCCCAAAAATAAGTCTCCTTAGAAAACCCCTAAATAAGGCTTTAAATAGTATAACCTAATTAAGGAAATAAAATCAAAGTTTAAGCTTTTCCTCGGAAAAGAGGATGACATACATGACGGCTTATCATGAGTATGATGCCTTATCAAAGAAGTCATCAGCTCCTCTGCACTTTTGGCTTTCACGGCCTAAGCCTGACAACTACGATAACGCCTTATCACCAGCCTAACGACATGAAATAGATGTTGTCACCAAACTGACTTCAACTTCCATCTTCTGTTTAAGTATGATGATGCTCCTGATGCCTTATCGTCGGACTGGTGATGTGTTATGGATGTCGTGACAAAACTATCTTTATCTTCCATCTTTTGTTTAATGATGATGACATTCATGATGGTGTATCACACTTTTGATGTCATATCACCAGATGTCGTCATAGGCTTCAACTCATGCTTAAGTCTTACGACAACTATGATAGCATATCACAGGGCTGATGACTTATCACAGATGCCGTCAGCCACACTTCACATCAAATTCCTCCTGATTTCAACAAATTTTCTATCATTATTTTTGGTTCTCTATCCCATAAGCATAAAGTGTAAAATAAGACATAAACCAAATCAAAAATGACAACAGTTGCTTAAGAGTTCACAATTATTTTTGGTTAAAGGTCTCAAATGTGTTAGCAATTGCTCACACATCAAAAAACTCAACATAAAACAATTGTTTGTCCTCAAGCAACTAAAACATAACACTACGATGCTTAACAAAAAGACACATAAGATACCAATGACAGTTGATCATCAATTTTACTTCAAAACACATTACTCTATCCATTTTCAATCTCTTTAAACCCGTCTATGTATATCCATGAAGATCAACAATGTGACAGAAAGGAATCAAGATATGAAATCAACTTAGTGACAATAACTATGCATATGTACAAATTACACTACCCAAACAAGTTAGCAACTATCAACGTAACTAGTGTGCCCTCACTATAAAGAAGTCCTACATCACTTATATCAAACATTACATATGTATCCATGGGTACTATCACTAGACATTCTCTCTCAGAATGAAGTTCCAATCAATGTATATCAAATCCCATTGGATTGCCCTTAATTTAATTACCAAGACTTTCATACAGGTCAACTAGGATAACTATAGGTCTTCTCTTAGGCTTGTAATGTAGGCTAGGGGCAGGTATGGTACTTGGTGATATTTAAATTGACTAATCCTCCTTGACACTACACTAATTTTTTATGGTTTCACTCATTAGCCTTTTTTTATTCTTCTCATTTCTTGATCACACTTATTCAGGATGAGTGAGGTTCTTTTCTACAATAACTTTTTTTACAACTTTTCCTTTTCTTTCTCTTTTCCACCGCACCCAGCTTTTTATTATTATTTTTACTCTACCTTTCTTTATACTCATCTTACATAATGCACCCCTATGATAGCCACCGTTAACTTAGGACATTTGCCTAAGTCAAGGTGCACATTGTCCAAGAAGGACCAGAGCCAAAACAGGTTTATTATGATATAAACAGGAAAATTGACAGGTGTCATAAAAACAAATAGGCTAATCAGGCTCAAAGCAGGGATCAAGGAATATTCTACATATAGGGAAGGTTATTTAGGCTAAAAGTGAGCTAATATCAAAATGGCCTATGACACTTTCCTAACCCATATCCTTCAACCAAGGTAAGACTAACCAGCAAAGTTATGGATTTCAACATACAACGGGAACTAGGTAGTATCTCGCATATATATGGCACAAGGTTACATCACAAGCTACTACCCATTTAGTTCATGCACTTGTTTGTAGTGATTATCATGTCCCTAGTACTAATTCTATAACAGGATGTATAGTGGTCACACATAAATGCATATCATACCATTATAAAATAGACCATTGGAGAGGTGTTCAAAAATCAACAAAAATATGTTAACTGCCTAATGTATTTGTATTTCTCTTTGTTAACTACAACATATCACCAAACATAACATATTACTCCTAAATATGCTGGCTTTAATAGGAACTAGACTCCAGGAAAAAGAGGCACGACCACAAAAACCCCAAGAGGACATCAACACCCACAAGTAGCCTCATCCTCAACATAAATTTATGTATTGTCCCCAATGAGTTAAACCAAAAAAGAGAGTTAGAAACATACCTATGGAACCGTGGGTGTGAAAATCTAATGCCAATCACATAACACAAATACAAACAACAAAATACCTTGGGTTGCCTCCCAAGCAGTGCCTAATTTAATGTCGTGGCATAATAGCTTTCAGTCATCCTTTATCCCTCCACCTAGACTCTTTGAATTGTCGGCCCATCTTCCGATCTTTACATTTTTAGGAGCATTGGGAAAATGTGATGGAATGATAAGGAATGTTCTATCACGCTACTTCAATGACTTGAAATGCTTTCCCAATTTTGCATCAAACTTTTGTGTGGGCTCATTGGCCAATGGTGAGAATCTTAAAAAGCCACTTGATGGACATCTATCTTTAAGCTTCTTGGCCTTCAAGATTGGGACTGTAGTATACCCTTTTGGAAGGACAAACTCCAAAATGTAATAATTTTCCTCTTTATTTTCAAAATTCATCATTTGCTTAGGTTATTAGAATTTCATTACATCCACTAAATATAATGTTGAAAAGTAGTACGAATGAGTACTAAATCTCAATTTTGGAGTAGCATCCCTATTATTATGTTTACTCCAAAATAGATTAGAGTCTTCACAAGGATTTTGCTTGATTTCTTCTTTTGACTATAGTACCATTTACTTATTTTTGCATATTCATTCATAAATCGTTTGGTTGGTTGGGAAATCACCGAGGGTTTCTCAACATCAAGCTCATCATCAACAACGGATTCTTGCTCCTCATCTTCACACTCGTCCATTATGTTTAATGACTCCACAGACAAGATATCATCTAAATATAATATGGAAAAGTGCTTTGAATGCTTGACCTCTATGTCTATATCCTCGATCATTCTTCCTTCCTCGTTATTTGCCCTTATGTCTTGATGTATATCATGTATGATATCATTCGTTGTGTCCACATACTACAACATTAGTTGAAGCATAGCGTTAATCCCAATCTTTTCGGTGCTTCGTTCTTCCTGTTCTTGACTATAAGACCTATCAAAATCATAAGACGAATTAGAATTTAGGTTAGCATAATGAGGAGAGGGGGCATTTAGGCGATAACTGCAAAATCCATCTTGACCACCACATAACGAATAATCATACTCACGATAGGATGGAGATGGTGCACACATCTCTCTCTGGGGAGCATATCTATAATTTTACCAAAGGTGAGGTCCATCACAATATGGACATGGATCATTAAGATAAAATTTCCAACCACCAAGCACATGTTCATTCTACGATGCCATAGTAATAAGAATACTAATATTAAAGTCTACCTAACAGAAGAAATAAAAGAAAACTAAAAACAAATATTTACAAGTTCAAATTCAAGCAAGTAGGCTAAAATTTCAAACCAACTTAATACACCAAACTGTTCCCAAGCAACGACGCCCTTTTTGATAATGCTTTACTTATACCTCAATTTAGTGAGAGGCAATCGTCGTCAATATATTTACCCAACTTTGGAGTCAGGGTCGAATCCACAATGAACAATGTAAGTTGTGATTAAATCAATTTAAAACTATAGCTATGAGTTTAATTCAAACAAATAATGCAAAAAGATAAAGTTAGGGTTTTTTAATGATTAGAAAATAATTGTCGGTCACTTTAATCAATGTTTGTAATCAAAATTTTATGAAATAACAAGAATTATATTCACTAGGGCTTACGGACATGACATATGCTAATGCTGACTCAAGATTCTCACGATGGTTAGGATAACAAGCTATCTTTATTGATGATATGCTCAAATGTCTCTCGACCTATTTTAGCGTCTAATTTCCTAATCCTCTCGGGACTTAGAAAATCACTATTCACTGCCCAGATTTTACCTCAGGTTAATCAACCTCTTTACATCGCTGATTATTAAGTGAAGTATTTCCCAGTATCTATTAATAATTTACTTCCTAATGTATATGATTTCATTCTCAAGAAAATCAAAGAAGGTGGGTCTACTGTTTTCAACCAACAGACATTAATTATAATTTTAGAATTATCAAGAAATCCTAACACCTATTAAATCTTGAGTGGTTAGCTCCTCGTCATGACCTAACCCTAGATCCTATATTTTAGTATAATGGAGTTTACCTACTCATGATGCAAAGAACAAGTATACAAATTAAATTTATAAGTGAAAAGATTAACTTATAACAATGATAAAATTCATGAAGGATAACTTTAATTGGACCACACTACAAAACTCCTAAAATATTTTAACTATCGAAAGAGAAATATCGTATGTTTTTGAATAAAGATGAGTCCCAAATATAATTCACCTTAGAAAACCCTACAACAGGGCTTTAAATAGTTTAACCTAATTAAGGAAATAAAATCAAAGTTATGGCTTTTCCTCTGAACAGATGATGACATCTGTGACGGCTTATCATGAGTATGACGGCCTATTAGGGATGTCGTCAGCTCCTCTACATTTTTTGCTTTCGCTGCCTAAGGCTGGTGATGATGATTACGGGATGTCATCACAAAACTATCTTCAACTTCCATCTTCTGTTTAAGGCTGATAATGTTCCGAACACCTTATTACCAGCTTGATAGCATGTCATTGATGTCGTCATAAAACTATCTTCAACTTTTATCTTCTGTATAAGGATGACAACATTCATGATGGCGTATCATACTTTTGACGTCATATCACCAGATGTCGTCACAGACTTCAACTCATGGTTAAGTCTAAAAAAAACTTTGATAGCCTATCACAGGATTGATGACTTATCACGGATGTCGTCAACCACACTTCTCTTAAAATTCCTCCAAATTTTGATTTCTTTGCTTCCATTCTTGTTGGTTCTCTATCCCATCAACTTAAACTGTAAAATCAGACATAAACAGATAAAAAATGACAAAAGTTGCTTAAGAATTCCCAACTATTCTTGGTTAAAGGTCTTAAATTTAATAGGAATAGCCCACACATCAACACCCTTAACTTAAAACAATTAATTGCCCTTAAGTAACTAAAATACAACACTAAGATGCTTAACCAAGAGACACATTAGATACCAATGATAGTTGATCATCAACTTTAGTTCAAAACACATTAATCTCTCCATTATCAATCTCTTTAAACCCAGCTATGTATATCCATGAAGATCAACAATATGACAGAAAGAAATCTAGATATGGCATCAACTTAGCGATAATAAATATGCATATGTACATATTACACTACCAAAATAAGTTAGCAACTAGCAATGTAACCAGTGTACCCTCACTATAAAGAAGAACCACGTCACTTTTATTAGTCATTAAATGTATAACCATGGGGACAATCGCCAGACACTCGCTCTCAGAACGAAGTTCTAATCAGTGTATGCAGAATACCCTAGGCTTTCTATTATTTTCATTAACAAGACTTTCAGACAGTTCAGCTAGGATCACTATAGGTCTTCTCTTAGGCTTGTAATGTAGGCTAGGGGCTTGTATAATACTCGATGATATTTAACGTGACTAAGTCTGCATGATACTACACTAGTTTTTTGGGGTTTCACTCATTGGCCTTTTTCTGTTCTTCACTTTTCTTGATCACACTTATTCAGGATGAGTGAGGTTCTTTTCTACAATCACTTTCTTTTCACAACTTTTCTTTTTCTTGCTTTTTTCCGCCACACCTAGATTTTTATTCTTTTCTTTTACTCTACCTTTTTTCATACTTATTTTACATCACGTACCACTATGAGAGACACTCTCAACTTATGTCATTTGCCTAAGTCAAGGTACACTGTTTCCAAGGAAGACCAGGGCCAAAACAGGTTCATTGTGATATAAACTGGAAAAGGGACTAGTGTCATAAAACAAAATAGGCTAATCAGGCTCAAAGCAGGGATTAAGGGATGTTGTACATATAGGGAAGGTTATTTAGTCTAACAGTGAGCTAATATCAAAACTGCCTATGATCCTTTCCTAACCCCTATCCTTCAACCAAGTTAAGAGTAACTAGAAAAGTTCTGGATTTTAATATACAACGGGAACTAGGTAGTATCTAACACATAAAAGGCACAAAGTTCATCATAATCTACTACCCATTTGGTTCATGCACTTGTGAGTAGTGATTATCATGTCTCGAGTACTAATACCATAATAGGATGCACAGTGGTCATACATAAATGCATATAACACTATTATAAAATACACCATTGGAGAGGTGTTCCAAAATCAACAAAAACATGTTGACTGCGTAAGGTATTTGTATTTCTCCTTGTCAACTACAACACTCCACAAAATAAAACGCAATATGATAAACATACCGGCTCTACAAGGAAAAAAACTCTGGGGAAAAGAGGCATGATTAAAAAAACTCCAAGAGGATATCAACACCCATAAGTAGCCTCACCCTCAACTTAAAATTATGCAATGTCTCCTATTCGTCAAACCAGATCAGGAGAGTTAGAAACATACCTGTGGCACCATAGGTGCAAAGATCTGACGTCAATCATATAATATGAATACAAACAAAAAAATACCTTGGGTTGCCTCCCACGAAATGCCTAATTTAATGTCACAACACGTTATCATTCAGTTATCCTTTATCTCTCCACTTAGATGATTTGAATTGTTGGCCTATTTTTCGATCTTTAAAACTTTTAGAAGCATTGGGGAAATGTGAGGGCATGATAAGGAATGTTCTATCACGCCACCTCAAAGACTTGAACTGCTTGCCCAATTTTGCATCAAACTTTCGTGTGGGCTCATCGGGTAATGGTGAAAATCTGAAAAATCCACTAAATGGACATCGATCTTTAAGCTTATTAGCCTTCAAGATTGGGGCTGTAGTTTACCCTTTTGGAAGGACCAACTCTATTATGTAAGAATTTTCCTCCTTATTTTCAAAATTCATCATTTGCATGGGTAATTTGACTTTCATCACATCCACCAAGCATAATGTTGTAAAGTGGTTGGAATGAGGACTAACTATCAATTTTAAAGTCACATCCTTATTAGTATTTTTACCCCAAAATGTACTAGAGTCTTCATAAGGATTGTGCTTGATTTCGTTTTTTGACTCTACTATTTCCTCTTTTTTGGCATCTTTGTTGATAAATAGTTTGCTTGGTTGGGAAATCGCCGAGGGTTGCTCAACATCAAGCTCATCATCAATATCAGATTCTTACTCCTCATCTTCACACTCGTCCATTATGTTAAATAATTCCACAGAAAAAAATATGGAAAAGTGCTTTGAATGCTTGACCTCTATGTCCATATCTTCTATCATTCTTCTTTCCATATTATTTTCCCTTATGTCATGATGTATATCAAGTATGATATCACTCTTTGTGTCCACCCACTCTAACATTAGTGAAGCATAGCTTTAATGACACTCTTTTCGGTGCTTTGTTCTTCCTGTTCTTGATGATAAGACCTAACAAAATCATAAGAAGGATTAGAATTTGGGTTAGCATGCCGGGGAAGGGGGAATTTAGGCAATCACTCCAATGTCCATCTTTACCACCACATAACGAACAATCATACTCCTGATAAGATAAAAATGGTGTACACATCTTTCTCCTGGGAGCATATCTAAAATCTTACCAAAAGTATGGTCCATCACAATATGCATATGGATCATCAAGATGAGATTTCCAACCACGAAGATCATGTTCATTCCATGATACCATAGTAATAAGTAAACTAAAATAAAAATCTACCTGACACCAGAAATATAACAAAAATAAAAAAAAATATTTACAAGTTTGAATTCAAGCAAGTAGGCTAAAATTCCAAACCAACTTAATATACCAAATTATTCTCCGGCAACGGTGCCATTTTCGATAACGCTCAACTTACACCTCAATTTAGTGTAAGGCGGTCGTCGTCAATATATTTACTCAAATTTGGAGTCGGGGTCGAATCCACAAGGAATAATGTGATTGTGATTAAATCAATTTGAAAGTATAGCTACAAGTTTAATTCGAACAAATAAGGAAAAAAGATAAAGTAGGGGTATTTAATGATTAGAAAATAATTGTCGGTCACTTTAATTTGTGTTTGGAATTAAGATTTTATGAAATAACCAGAATTATGTTCCCTAGGTGTTAAGGTACATGACAGATGCTAAAGGTGACTCAAGATTCTCACGGTGGTTAGGATAACAAGCTATCTTTGTTGATAATATGCTCAAATGTCTCTCGCCCTATTTAAGAATCTAATTTCCTATTCATCTCAGACTTAGGAAATGGCCATTCACAGCCCAGATTTTTCCCTAGGTTAATTCACCTTGTTACAGTGCTGATTTTTAAATAAAGTATTTCCGAGTCCTTATTGATAATTCACTTCCTACTGTATAAGATTTCTTTCTAAAGATAATCAAAGCAGGTGTGTCTATTGTTTACAAAAAAAAGACGTTAATTAAAATCTTAGAATTATCGAGAAATCCCAACACCTATTAAATTTTGAGTGTTTACCACATCGTCATGACCTAACCCTTGATCCCATAATTTAGGTTAATGGAGTTTAGCTACTCATGATGCAAGGAACAACTACACGAATTGAATTCATAAGTGAGAAGATTGACTTACAACCATAATGAAAATCATGAAGTATAACTTGAATTGAACCACGGTACAAAACTCCCAAAATATTTTAACTAGCGAGAGAGAAATATTATATGTTTTTTGAATAACGATGAGTCCCAAAAATAATTCTCCTTAGAAAGCCATAAAACAAGGCTTTAGATAGTTTAACCTAATTAAGGAAATAAAATGAAAGTTATAGCTTTTCCTTGGAATAGAAGATAACATCCATGATGGCTTATAATGAGTATGACAGTTTATCATGGATGTCGGTAGCTCCTCTGCAATTTTGGCTTTCACTACCTCAGGCTAACGACGACGATGATGCCTTATCACCATCCTGACGACGTGTCGTAGTTGTCACCACAGAACTATCTTCAACTTCAATCTTCTGTTTAAGGCTGACGACGCTCCTAACACTATAACGCTAGGCTGATGACATGTCATGGATATTGTAACAACACTGTCTTCAACTTCCCTCTTCTGGTTAAGGATGACGATATTCATGATGATGTCTAATACTTTTGACATTATATCACCAAATGTTGTCACAGGCTTTAACTCAAGACTAAGTTTGACGACAACTGTGATAGCCTGTCATAGGGCTAATGACTTATCACAGATGTCGTCACCCACACTTCTCTTCAGATTCCTCTAGATTTCAACTTCTTTGCTTAGATTCTTGATGGTTCTCTATCATATTAACTTAAACTATAAAATCAGACATAACCAAATCAAAAATGATAAAAGTTGCTTTAGACTTCGCAATTATTATTGGTTACAGGTTTTAAATATGTTAGCAATTGCTCACACATCAATGCCCTCAACTTAAAATAATTGCTTTTCCTCAAGCAACTAAAACACAACACTATGATGCTTAACCAAGAGACACATAAGATACCTATGATAGTTGATCATCAATTTTAGGTCAAAACACGTTACTCTCTCCATTTTTAATCTCTCTAAACCCATCTATGTATATCCATGAAGATCAACAATTTGAAAAAAAGGAATCAAGACATGGCATCAACTTAGCAATAATAACTATGCATATGTACAAATTACACTACCCAAATAAGATAGGAACTAGCAACGTAACCAGCGTTCCCTAATTAGAAATAAGTCCCATATCACTTATATAAGGCATTACATATGTAACCATGGGGACAAACACTAGACACTCACTCTCAAAATGAAATTCCAATCAATGTATGACAAATACTATAGGCTTGCCCTTATTTTCTTTACTAAGACTTTCAAATAGGTCGGCTAGGATCACTATATATCTTCTCTTAGGCTTGTAATATAGGCTAGGGCCTGGTATGATACTCGATTATATTTAATTTGACTAAGCCTCCTTGACACTACACTAGCTTTTTGGGGTTTCACTCGTTAGCCTTTTTCTATTCTTCTCTTTTCTTGATCACACTTATTCAGGATGAGTGCGGTTCTTTTCTATAATCACTTTTTTTCAAAACTTTACCTTTTCTTGCCCTTTTCTACCGCACCTAGCTTTTTATTCTTTTGTTTTACTCTACCTTTCTTTATACTCAGTTTACATCACGCACCCCTATGGTAACCACCTTTAACTTAGGCCATTTTCCTAAGTCAAGGTGCACAATATCTAAGGAGGACTAGGGCCAAAACAGGTTCATTATGATATAAACAAAAAAAGTGATAGGTGTCATAAAAAAATAAGATAATCAAACCCATAGAAGGGATCAAGGGATATTCTACATATAGGGAAGGTTATTTAGGCTAAAAGTGAGCTAATATCAAAACAGACTATAATCCTTTCCTAACCCCTATCCTTTAACCAAGGTAAGACTAACCAGGTAAGTTCTGGATTTAAACATACAGTGGGAACTATGTAGTATCTCTCACACACATGGCACAAAGGTACATCACAAGCTACTACCTGTTCAGTTCATGCACTTGTTACTAGTGATTATCATGTCACTAGTACTAATGCCATAAAAAGATGGACAGTGGTCATACATAAATATATATCTCACAATTGTAAAATAGACCATCAAAGAGATGTTTAAAAATCAACAAAAATATGTTAACTAACTAAGGTATTTGTATTTCTCCTTGTAAACTACAACACATCACAAAACAAAACACAATACGCCTAAGAATGCCGGCTCTACTAGGAACAAAACTCAAAAGTGGCACAACAACAAAAACTCTAGGAGGACATCAACACCCATAATTAGCCTCACCCTCAACTTAAAATTATGCAATATCCTCAATGCATGAAACCAAAACAATAAATTTAGAAACATACCAGTGGCATCATGGGTGTGAAGATCTGATGTCAATCGCATAATACGAATACAAACAACAAAGCACCTTGGGTTGCCTCATAAGTAATGCCTAATTTAATACCAAAGTATGAAATCATCAAGTGATCCTTTTTCCCTCTTCTTAGATGATTCGAATTGTTAGCCCATCTTTCGATCTTTATATCATTTAGGTGCTCCCATCCTATTTGTGAGAAAGAAAGATAGTTCCCTACGAATGTGCATTGACTATAATCAACTGAAAAAGTCATAATTAAAAATAGATACCCTCTTTCTACAATTTATATCGTATTTAATCAACTCTAAGGTGCAAGTTAATTATCTAATATTGACCTTAGTTTTTTCTATCACCATTTTAGTGCAAGGGAATGTGATATTCCCAAGACAACTTTCAAAATCTGTTATGGTCATTTTGAATTCCTAGTATTGTCCTTCGGGATAACAAATTCTCTAGTAGCCTTAATTAACTTGATGAACTAAGTTTTTATATAGTACCTAGACACGTTTTTCATAGAATTTATCGATGATATTCTTATTTATTCTCACAGTGGGAATCACCATGCAGACCATTATAGAATAGTGTTACAAACTCATAAAGATCATAAGTTGTTCGCCAAAATCAGCTAGTGTGAATTTTGGCTAAGGTCAGTAGCTTTCTTTGGTCATATTATTTCTAGTGATGGCATTAGAGTTAATCCCCACAAGATCGAAGTAGTGAGAAATAGGCCTAGAACTATTTCTCCATTAGACATCAGGTGTTTCTTTGGTTTAGCTAGCTATTATAGATATTTGAGGAATTTTTATCTATTGCATCCCCTATGCCCAGATTGACTCAGAAGAATATTAAGTTTCAGTAGTTAGATTCTTATGAGTAGAGTTTTCACTATTTGAAGGTACTAATCACTTCAGCTCCAGTCTTAGAATTACTTAATGGAATAAATGGATTCAGTGTCTATTGTGATGCCACTAGAGTTGGTTTAGGTTGTGTTTTGGTGAAGAGGGGTAGATTCATAGTCTGTACATCTAGACAACTTAAGCCTTATGAAAATAACTATCCTACTCATGACCTTGAACTAGCTGTTATTATGTTCGCTTTGAAAATTTGGAGGCACTTTCTTTATGAGGTGCATGCTGATGTCTTCATGGATCACAAAAGTATGCAATATGTTTTTAAGAAGAGGGAGTTAAATATTCATCAAAAAAGATGGTTAGAATTGTTGAAAGATTATGACATAAGTGGTTTGCATCATCCAGAAAAGGACAATACTATCGCAGACGCCCTTAGTAGATTGTCGCTGAATAATGTTGCTCATTTAGAGGGTGATAGGAAATAGTTAGTTCGAGAAGTTCATCAATTGGATTGACTAGGTTTAGGGTTAGTTGATTTTGATAAGGGAAATATTTTGGTCAAGAGAAGTTTAGAATCTTCTTTAGTTTTAGAGGTGAGGGAGAAACAAGATAAGGATCCCAGCCTAGTTAGGTTTAAGAAGTCAATTAGAGATCAGAAGATAGAGGTTTTCTCCCAAGGGAAAGATAGTGTGTGACATATTAGAGTAGACTATGTGTTCCATGCATTGATGGTTTGAGGTAGAAAATTTTAGATGAAGTACATGATGCATGTTACTCCATTCAACAAGGATCCATTAAGTTGTACCTTGATTAGTGGGAAGTCTATTGGTGGAGTGGTATAAAGAAAGATATTGCAGAATTTATGTCCTGTAGCGCTACTTCTTAACAGAATATGGTGGAGCACCAAAGTCGTAGTGGCATATTGTAGGAGTTTATTATTTTAACTTGGATGTGGTAAGAGGTTAACTTAGATTTTGTAACAAGGTTGCCTCATTCGCGTCACAAACATGATTTGATTAGGGTTATTGTTGACAGGCTAACTAAATTAGACTATTTATTACCAGTTCACACATCTTACTCAGCCAAAGAGTATGCTAAGCTATATATTCAAGAGTTGGTCGGATTGCACAGAGTTCCTTTATCCATTATTTTTATAGGGGTTCTCAGTTTACCTCCAACTTTTTGAAAGCCTTTTAGAAATATATTGGTACAAATGTTCATCTCAGTTCATCTTTTCACCCGTAGACAGATGGTCAGGCAGGAAGAAACCTTTAGACCATAAAGGATATGTTGAGGTCATATGTATTAGACTTTAAGGGTAATTGGGATGATCATTTGTCATTGATTGAGTTTGCCTATAGTAAAAGCTACCAGTCTAGTATCTAGATGGCCCTTTTTATGGCACTTTATTAGAGAAGATATAGGTCACTTATCGAGTGGTTTGAATTGGGTAAGGCCACTTTGATTGGGCCAAATGTGGAGTTTGTATCCATCGAATATTCCAGTTGATTCGAGAAAGGTTAAAAACTGCTCAAATTTGTCATAAATTTTATATAGATATGAAGAGAGGGGATCTTGATTTTGAAGTTGATGACTTAGTTTATCTGAAAGTTTCACCCATGAAAGGGGCAAAGAGATTTGTCAAGAAGGGAAACTTAGTCCCCAATATTTTAGGACTTATAGAATTTTGATTCATATTGGAAAAGTTGCATATGGACTCGGATTGCCTGCAGAATATTCTTCCATTCACCCAGTGTTATATGTATCCTTATTTAAGAAGTGTATGGATTATTTAGCTATTGTAGTCCAAATAGAGAGTGTATATATTCAGGATATCCTTTCATACAGAGAACTTCTAGCAGAGATTCTTGATCACCATATTCGAAGACTAAGGAACAAAAGAGTTCCCCTGGTCCACGTTCTGTGGTGGAATCAGTCCATTGAGGGTGTAACTTTGGAAGATAAAGTAGACATGCTAACCAAGTACCCTTACCTTTTCTCTGCAATATTAGAATCAAACTAAGATAACAATCTTCTTTATCTCAGTTCTTTTCCAGTCTTAGTTCCAACCATGTTATTTTCTCTATGTCATTGTATGCATTGACGAATTAGTTCAATCATTCATTATGATTTAGATACGGCCATGTTGTCATCATTTCATTTATGTTGTCAGTATGTATCTTCAGTTCCTCATAATTCTCAACTTAATTAACGTAATTCGAGGAAGAGTGATTCCAAAGAGGAGATATTATAATACCCCATATTTTCTCCAATTCAATGCAGCTGTTAATGGGTGCATTAGAGACTAAGGACCTAAAATTTCTAGCAAAGTGTTACAAACTTAGTCTTATTCTTTGCCTCAAAACATTGATTACATAATTTTTGAACATCTCGGCCATGGAAGGTAAATTTTTAAGTTGTTTCAGGATAGGGGTAGACCATAGCACCTCTCGGGTGAGTTTAAAAATTTTTGTAGAAGGTTTGGCGCATGTTTGGATTTCCAAAATGATATGTCAATGAGATATAGACGTGCCGCATCGGTGGTCGCATCGAGGAGAGTAGCGCAATGATTCGCTTATCTCGTTAGTGCTCATTTTTGTGTTGTCAAATGATCGGTCCATGGGGACATATGAGTTATTTACCCTCACAAAAATCCATCCAAAACATATAATTTGAGCCCCAAATAGCATAAATACTTGATTATTCAACTTTTTCCTCTCTACAAACAAAACCCTAGCTCTGAGAAATCAAGAACAATTCCATTACTCCTCCAAGAAAATCAATAATTCAAGCTTCCAATTTTAAGAACTTCAAGAAGAAGCATCAATAACACCATTAGAGTGTCAAAAATTCAAGCATTTACGTTCAATTAATCCAAAATGGCATGTGGGGTTATGAACAAGGATACTTCTTTCGTTGTTGTGCCCAAAACTAGTTTTAAAGCTTAATTTACATGATTTATAGTTTAGGGTTCATACTCGATTATCATTATTTGAAGATGTTGTTGTTACTGGTGATTAAATGTTGAATTGGATCGTTACTTTTGCATGTTTATGTGTGTGAAGTAATTTATATACATTCAGATTTGAATTTCACTTACTTGACTAGAATTGTACAAGAATTTTAAGATTTTAATCATTCAGTATGAATGTGTGATAATTTGAATTGAGTTTGAAACATGGGTTAGTAAGCCCTAGTTCGAGTATTGATATTTCATGAAGATTGTTCTTTTAGGCATCCTATGATTAGATTATATTTAGATCTGAACAAGATTTGATCTTTTGATCCACAACTAAGATATGGAATCCACTTTACAATTTTGATTTCGGATTTTTTTACATTTTAAAGTAAATAGATGCATAACAAGTTTTCATTGTAAACCCTTATGCTAATTTTAAAGTCTATTTCCAATGGAATGATCATACAAATTAAAGGGAGTAGTTTTTAGCTCGGACATGGGTATGTGTCCTAGTTCACATGCCATAAAACTATAAGCCAACGTACGTACAAATTATTCAGATTATTTGCATTTATGTGGATGACTGATACAGATTGTGATCACTAAGACCATGTTATAATTCATGGGAAGAGTATGACACCTCTCCCAAATGTGAGGTTTCTCCCCTTAGGGGAACTATCTGTTAAACTCAATGATATCTCACATTATTTATGTCAGATAGAAGAACTTTCCTAAGGCTCACAATTTTACTTAGATATTATTTTGCTTAAGACATTAGCTATGAGATTTCCATCTTTCATTTTACATATGATAAAGGTGAGTTCTTTTACACTTAGCTTGAATGATTTGAAAATAGATTTGACTTTAGTCCTACTTATTGCACTAAAAGAGTAAAAGTACAAAATTTAGAATTAAGTGTTATGGCTAACAAGATTTATTCAGTATACTTTATTATTCATGATTCATTTTTTTCAGCTTTAAATTATTCAAGTAAATATGATTCATTTACACTTAGCGCGCATTGTTTTATTAGTTTATATGAATGTTGAGATAATGTTTACTTATGTATTTACCCCCTCATGCTCAGTACATTCCATAAGTATTAATCCATATATATTTCTATATGCTACATTTTCTATTAATGCTGGTACAGGTGCTCTGTTCCAGTAGTGTTATTGACCGCGAGCATCTCTATCTACATTATGGTAGTTGGTGAGTCTCATAGTTTGGGGAACTAGTTGTTTAGATTTCTAGCTTTATGCAATATTTCATTAGTTGTTTTTATTTTGGATTAAGTCAGTTGGGGGTCTGTCCCAGCGACTCTCTAGTAGCAGCGTTATGGGCTTGCCCAACTATTAGATACATTTCTGTCTTACAGTATTGGTTGTTCATATTTCCTAGTCAAGTACTTTCAAAGTTTATGTTCAGTTAAACTTAGCCAATTTAGACAACATTTTTGTATTTTAATGTTCCGCATACTTATATTTTCTTTACTTGAGTTTCTAAATGAGTAACAGGTTTTCAGGGTTAGCTCGGGACTTCTTGTAGTTTGGAGCAACGTATGACGTTTCGGGGCCCATTTTTGGGGCATTACATAGGTATCATAAATCTATGCTTTTATATGTTTAAATAGGCCCTAAATACATGATTAAGAAGGGGCCTAAAGTTTTGATTTTAATGTTTTCCATGTTATCAGACGTGGTGTTGGATTGATGTTAGCTTCTTGAATAAGGTGTGCACATAAGTGGGGAAATCTTGAGTACCCAATAATGTGTTAAAAGAGTAGACAAATGAGATGTGCACACCAATTGTTTCACTTTTCCCTAATGAACTTTCAATAGTTATAATTGCATTCTAAAGTGCAAATTCAAACACTTATTCGCATAATTAAGTTGGTCTTCATGTAAATACATTTTGTAGATTATGCTAGTAGCCTAAAAACATGGGAGGGACTTGAAAATGGGGAGCTGGCATTAAACCATCTTCAGCTATTACTATCACAGTCATGGTCCAAGATTGCCGTAAACGTGGCCAGTTCCCCGCCATGCCAAAAATCCTGCACTCTTAAATTTTCAGCCTAGTTTTATCAAGCACATTTTTCAATGAGTTCTAGTGACAAATTAGGTACAATTTGCATGATATAATTTCATTGATTGATATAATGAGTGCTTAGTGTTTTCAGGGAAACCTCATGGACAAGTATGATCACATCTATTTCATGGCACCCGAGTGCAACATATATTACTACAGTGATCTTCCAAGGACAAAGCCACTTCTGGAAAGAGGTATTTTCTTTGATAATATCTCGGAGAAGCTACCGATATTACATGAGAAAATGAGGCCACAGTGTGGCAGTGGTTTGCCCAAATCCATGCATTGCAAATAAACAATGGGTCTTTAAATTTTATGCCAACATCAGTGAAGTTTCTTTCTCGAACCCTTTCAATGTGACTATAAAAATTTGGGGAAAAGCGGTTAAGGTTTGGGATAAGCAAATCACTAATGTTTATGAGCTCAAATATGCAAAATGGGTGAATTCAAAGCAAAGAGGTGTAAACCAGGGAGGTGTAAATGGATCACTTCAAGTAATAATGTGATACGAATATCTTTTTCCCTTTTTTGATTACTCAGTATTATTGGAGAGTAGGGTTGAAGAGTATGGTAGAGATACATGGGTGCATCCTAGTGCTCCCATCAACCCAGTGAGGATTTTAGGAGAGAGAAAACTTTGAAAAGGAAAGAAGAAAAAGAATGACATGGAAAAGCCAGCATGTAAATAAGCTTGAGTCTCATAGGCCAACCACTACTGGACCTCTTGAGGAGATTAGAGTTGATATTGCAACAATGAGGGAGCTTGTGCGTATTTTACCCCAAGGACCGGGAAGACCTTCTACAACCTATCATTCATATATGTCATATGTCAATTATGAGAAGTATAGGGAGGAGCAAGAGAAGCAAGAAGCTACTATTGCTATGTTTTAGAAAACCTCCTCCTCTTTGGTGGAGTCATACCGACAACTCTGGATTGCATATGAAAAAATGGTTACAAGAGAGAAGAATATGGATAAATTCTTTATCTTGATATAGAAGGGGGTGAAGGGTCTATGAAAGTTCCTAAAAACTCAAGATCATCTTCCTTCCTCTTGGGTGAAGATTGGTGTTGAGGTCCTAGCTGAGTGGACTGATCTTGAGGAGAATGGTGATGATGTAGAATCCAAGAATGAAAG
>NW_025893934.1:160113-225056 GCF_002878395.1 Capsicum annuum | reverse complement strand
CTAACAAGGGATGAACCTAGCCTACCTCAACGCTGATGAAAGCTCAAGGAACTACTAAACCACTATTTTTCCCTTTGGAGAAGCCTCATCAAGATACCAAGATATAAAAAACACATTCTACACATCAATATGAGAATAACAATACTTATATTGCACCATTGTACTTTGGGTCCAAAAATCACATCAAAACCTTACGTGGGTCCTACTTATGAAAATATCATTTTAAAAACCAATCAAACATCATTACATTCTCAAAGAACCATTACCTTCAATAATGGGAGAATACCAAGCTATATTGGGGATAAAATTAAGCCCTAAAAGGTTTTAGGGTTTTGAGCAATAAATCAAGAAATTTCACGAAGAAAAATCTGAATTCTTATCTCAAATTGGAAGTAAATCCTGAAAATAAATGTTAATATAGGTCGCAAGTCACCCATAAGTCTTAATTTTGACATATTCACTCTATAGGGTTTTTTCTCCAAAGTAATGGATGAAAAATGGCTATATTTGCGAATTTTGGATCTATTTATACCCATACCAGGTCCTCAGGTCCCGCTATCAAGACCTAAGACTAGCAATCGCAATATTTTCTTGATACATAAGCTGGCTGCGATTGTAAACCATGCCATATCATGACCCCACTACGATCATGACCCTTCCTTGCGATAATAGTTGCACTAAAAGATAGCTCTATCAAGCCTTTAGGATTCAACAAGAATCCTGTATACGAAGAGGAAATGTTTAACCATATTAAATTTGATTTTTTGCATATAATAACACAATTAGATTTTCTATTTAAGGTCACTTTGATAAAATATAGGCCCCATACTCATATTTCATTTTCTTAACATTGTGATCAATAGGTCAAAGTAAGCTTGGATGCCTTGAGACCCAAAATAAAAGACCACCTAGCCTAATATAAATATTAAAGCCTATTAGAATTATTATATATTATATTTCATCAAAATCCCTCAAAAAGAAAACCCTAAGCTCCTACATCCAACTTCAAGAACCTCCAAAGTTCATCATTAATTCTGCAAATTTATTCAATATTCAAAGTTCCTAGTTTAAGAACTCTAAGAACCATCATTCGAAGGCATGAGTAATATCTCAAAAATGAGTATCGATCTAAAGTTCATCATTTAAGGTATGTGGGGCTTTTCAACAAGAACTCTCTTTCATTCTTGTGCCCAAAAGAAATTTTCTTTACAAAGGCATGATTTTTATTTGATTTTTACTAATTTGAAGCATGACCCCATATCTTATGATTATTATTATGAAATCTTGATGTTTATGATTTTGAAAGATGAATTTATATTTTCGGATATATAAAGCATGAATCTTGAATGATATTTATCATGATTTTGATATTTGGGTCGTGAATCCCCATTGGAAATTGTGTTTTTTTAGAAAGTGTGTGTTATAAGCACGTTGATGTTGAATATTTGACATATTTTGAATGATTTGACCTTTCGATCTAAATGGAGTTGTTTTGAACTCGATTGTGATTTTGATAGATGGGAAGCATGATGGCTCCCGATGTATATTTATATATTACTGAAATTAGTTTTTTGTGGATTGTCTTTGAAATAATTTGAGCAAAGTCTGAGAGAAATCTTTAGCACCGAGTGGGAGGTATAAAGCGACCATACTTTCCTAGAACTACGTGCCCCCGTAGGAGTGAGCCTGAGGCTGATTTATATAGTGATCACTAGTTTGTTTGGATTTCATATCGATAGTCCTACTCTGATGGCAAAGATATGACAGCTCTCCCCAACGTGGGTTGTACGTTGAACTCCATATAGCTTACATAGTTTATGTCAGTTATAGGATCTCCCATTGTGTGTGTGTTTCCTTGTGTCTATGGTGAATGGTGAAGTGATTTGAAAGTGGAATTGTGAAAGTTATTCTTTCAAAAGATTTAAATAATATTTACTTCATGAGAATTGATATTCTTGATGAACTGAAAGTGATTGACAAATTATATAATGACTCACGTGTATTATTGTACTTATTTCATCCTCTCATGATTATGATGATTTTCTTCGGGCTATATGAGTCTTTCATACATCCTACATATTTCTTATAAATATTTATGATGATGATGTTTATACAACTGCATACACCCCCATATACTCGATTCTTTTCCATGGTACTGACCCACATCTTCGAATATGGGCTACATTTTTTCGGAATGTAGGTTCAGGTGCTCAGTTCAAGGTTCAACAATAATTCTTCAGGCATGCTGTTCTACATCCTCTATTGTGGTGAGTCCTCATGTTTCAAGGACGTGATGTCTGATATTGGTTTCACGTAATTGTTTACATTTAATAACTGAGTATGAGTTAGTTCGGGTATGTCTCAATGGCTCGCTGGTTTTATTGATTTTCTTAGAGACTTGTCAAACTAGTATAGATGTTGGAAGTTGACTAATAAGTTGTATTTTGTTATCTTTCTAAGATTCTTTTATTCTTGGATGATGATTACTTTGTAGATATTTGAGGGTTATTTATGGAAAACCCGTTGATTTGTGTTGAACTGAATGAAAATGGATCAAAGGGTTAGCTTGGGGCTACTCGTAGCCTCAAGCACCGTGTGATGCTCCGGGACCCATTTTTTGGGGCGTTACAAACTTGGTATCAGAGCTTAAGGTTTTAAGGTGTCCTAGAGAGTCTGACAAACCGCGTTAAGTAGAGTCTTGATCATTGGTCTGTAGCACGCCACATCTATGAGCAAAAGGCTAAAAGACATTTTAGGAAAAACTGTGATTCTTTCTTTCAGAAGTCTATCATGCTTAAAGTTTCTTTCTCTGCTATTGATTCATTCTCTTCTCTTTCAGAAATATGCTTCCACGTTGGGCGAGAAGAAATAATGATGGTCTAGGAATTATGTGTCACCCAAGAGTCCTTTTATCTCTTACCTCAAAGCTAGAAAGATTATTTCCAAGGGGTGTATTTACCAATTGGTTAGAGTCAAAGACACTAAGTCTGAGACTCCAACTCTCCAGTTTGTTAACATCGTCAATGAGTTTTCTAATGTCTTTTCGGATGATCTTCCAGGGATACCTCCTGATAGAGAGATAGAGTTTGGGATTGATTTTTCTTCCCGATACTCAGCCCATTTCTATTTCTCTTTACCGTATGGCCCCTACAAAACTTAAAGAGTTGAAAGAGAATCTCAAAGATCTACTAAATAAGGGTTTCATAAGGCCCATTATTTCTTCTTGGGGTTGCTGCTATGTTGTTTGTGAGAAAGAAAGATGGCTCTTTGCGTATGTACATTGATTATCGCTAACTGAATAAAAAATATGTACCCCTTCTAATAATAGATGATTGATTTGACCAATTACAAGGTGAAAGTTATTTCTCAAAGATAGACCTTCGTTCCGGCTATCATCAACTCAAAGTTAGGGAGTGTGACATCTTGAAAACCATTTTTCGAACTCATTATGGCCATTTTGAGTTTCTTGTTATGTATTTCGGGTTAACTAATACCCCAGCAGCTTTCACGGACCTCATGAATCGAGTGTTCAAACCATATCTGGATATGTTTGTCATAGTGTTCATCGATGACATACTAGTGTACTCCCGTAGTAAGGATGAATATTCTGATCATCTCCAAACTGTCTTGCAAGCCCTTAGAGATCATAATTTATTTTCCAAGTTCAGTAAGTGTGAGTTTTAGCTATGTCAGTTGCATTTCTGGGTCATATCATTTCTTTCGAGGGTATTAGAGTTGATCCCCAAAAGACCAAAGCTATTAGAAATTGGCCTAGAACTATTTCTCCGACTGATATCTAAAGTTTATTGGGTTTAGTTGGCTATTACTACCATTTTGTGGAGGGTTTCACCTCTACAGCATCTCTTATGACCAGGTTGACCGAAAAGAAAGTAAAGTTCTTGTGGTCCGAATATTGTGAGAAGAGTTTTCAGGAGTTGAGGACGCGACTAACTTCAGCCTCTGTTTTGACTTTGCCTGATGGTGTTGATGGTTTTGTGGCGTACTGTGATGCTTCGAGAGTTGGGTTGGGTTGTGTATTGATGTAAAAGGGTAAGGTGATAGCTTATGCTTCTAGACAGTTGAAATCCCATGAGAAAAATTACCCCACCTATGTCCTTGAGTTGGCTTCTATTATGTTTGCTTTGAAAATCTGGAGACACTATTTGGATGGTGTCCACGTTGATGTTTTCACTGATCATAAGAGTCTGCAGTATGTGTTTACCAAGAGAAAACTGAATCTTAGGTAGAGAAGATGGTTAGAATTGTTAAAGGACTATGATATGAGTTTGTTTACCATCCGAGCAAGGCTAATGTTGTGGAGGATGACCTAAGTAGAGTTTCCATGGTTAGTGTTTCGTATGTGGTAGAAGGTAATAAAAAGTTGGCTCATGATGTACATCGTTTGGCTAGATCGAAGGTTAGCTTGTCTGACTCTATTGAAGGTATTATAGTGGTTCAGAGTAGTTCCGAATCCTCCTTGGTTTCGAAAGTGAAGAAAAAGCTATATTTAGATGCTAGTTTGGTCAGACTGAAGGAGCCAGTAAAGGACCAAAAAGTAGAGGTTTTATCATAAGGGGGAGATGGTGTGTTAAGATTGCAGGGTAGATTGTGTGTCCCGAATGTTAATAATCTGAGATAGAGGATGATGGCTGAAGTGCACGGGGCGCAATATTCTATTCATCCTGGTTCCACCAAGATATACCAAGACTTACGGGAAATCTATTGGTGGAGTGGCATGAAGAAAGATATAGCAGCATTTGTAGCTAAGTATGCTACATTCCAATAGGTTAAGGTTGAACGCCAAAGTCCTGGTGGTATGATGCAAGAGTTTAGTATTCCCACCAGGAAGTGGGAAGAGATAAATATGGACTTCATGATTGGTTTACCTCCTTCCTGATGCATCATGATTCCATTTGGGTTGTGGTTGATAGGTTCACTAAGTCTGCTCATTTCTTTCCTGTTCATACTTTATATACTGCTGAGGATTACACTAGATTGTATATCCGAGAGCTAGTTAGACTGCATCGGGTTTGCTTATCTATTATTTTGGATAGGGGTACTCAATTCACTTTGCAATTTTGGAAAGCTTTTCAGAACGGTCTTGGTACCCAAGTGCTTTTGAGTTCTGCTTTTCATCCGCAGACCGATAGTCAAGCTGAGTCAACCATCCAGATCTTAGTGGATATGTTGATAGCTTGTGCACTTGACTTTAAAGAATGTTAGGATGATCACTTACCATTGACAGAGTATAATTACAATAACAGTTTCCACTCTAGTATAGGCATGGCTCCGTTTAAAACCTTATATGGAAGGGAGTGTAGATCACCCATAGGTTGGTTCGAGGTGGGTGAACCAGCTATGAGTCATCCTAATTCGATATTTGAGGCTATGGAAAAAGTTTAGTTGACTAGAAAAAGGTTGAAAATTGCGCAGAGTGGTCCGAAGTCATATACGGATGTTAGAAGGGTAGACCTTGAGTTTGAAGTTGGTGACCTAGTGTATCTGAAAATTTCACCCATGAGGGGGGTGAAGAGATTAAGAAAGAAAGGAAAGCTTAGTCCCCGTTATGTTAGTCCTTACAAAATTCTTAGCCATGTTGGTAAGGTAGCTTATGAGGTCAAGTTGCCTTCCAAGTTTTCTTCCGAGTTGTCCTCTGTTCATCCAATATTCCATGTCTCCATGCTTAAAAAGCATATTAGCGATATTGTGGTAGTGGATTCCTCTGTGAGTGCTGACATTCAAGAAAATCTTCATTTTGATGAGATTTCTATTGTGATTTTTTATTTTAGTGTCCGAAGACTAAGGAACAATGAAGTTCCATGGGTCAAGGCATTGTGGCAAAACTAATCTGTTGAGGGTGCAACTTGGGAAGCTGAGGCGGATATGCGATCCAAGTACCCGTACCTATTTTCCTCGAACTCCAATCAAGCCGAAGGTACCATTCATTCCTAAATCATGCACTTTTGATAAAAGTTGAAGCAGCTCAACTGTCATTTAATATGTGTTCAGCTGTAGTTTCTTGAATTTATACATTCTATGTTGCATTAGGAGTGAGAAACTATGTGGTGATGAGTCTAACGAATGATTTCAGCTGTATCCTCTATTCCCTATCTAATCTTGGCATGTATAGCTTTATTCGAGGACGAATATTTCCAAGGGGGGATGATGTAATACCCCGGGAAATTTTTCGTTGAAATTTTATGCGTAAACGTGTTGGGTTCTATCTTCAAGAATGAATTATAAATTTTTCGTGTGTAATGTCTTAGATTATGACCTACGATTGCGTAGAGTATCAATTAAGCTTTCCAATGATATATGGATCATCCAAAACAGACACCCGAGTGACAAGTTATGAACATTCCGATCGAACCATGAATAGTAGTAAACAGTAAAATGTGCAGGAAAAAGTACTGTGGCCTGGCATATTTTTGCTCCAACTTTAAATGATTATAACTCCTTGTACATAATGACCTGTGTGATCTACTATATATCAATGGTAAGCTGTGCGAGTTCTCTTTCCAATGAAATTGGTTTCATCCAATTTGTCTATCGGGGTAAAAGGTTATGGTCGATCTTTTTCAACCTACCAAAAGTGAATTATTGGGTTAAATTCAAAGGATCATAAATCCTCGTACAGAATGATCTGGGTGACATACTGTATATCAACAGAAATATATGAAAGTCCTCTTTCTAATGAAATTTGCTTCATCCAATTTGGATATCGGAGTAAAACGTTATGGTTGATCCACTTCAGACTATCAAAACAGGCCACCAAAAGAAAGATTTGAGAATTATTTGATTTTTAGGGGCATTTTGGTCATTCCCCCTGACCCAAAATCCATCCAAACCCTATATTAAAGACTATTAGAAGCATTATATGTTATATTTCATCAAATTCCCCGAAAAAGAAAACCATAAGCTCCTACATCCAACTTCAAGAACCTCCAAAGTTCACCATTAATTCTGCAAATTTATTCAAGATTCCAAGTTCCTAGTTCAAGAACTCCAAGAACCATCATTCAATGGCACGATTAACATCTCAAAAATGAGTATCGATCTAAATTTAATCATTCAAGGTATGTGGAATTTTTCAACAAGAACTCTCTTTAATTCTTGTGCCCAAAAGTAATTTTCTTTACAAAGACAGGATTTTCATTTGATTTTTACAAATTTGAAGCATGAACCCATATGTTATGATGATTATTATGAAATCTTGATGTTTATGATTTTGAAATGTTAATTTACACATGCGGAGATATAAAGCATGAATCTTGACGATATTTATCATGATTTTGATATTTGGATCATGAATCCACATTAGAAATTGTATTTTTCTTGAGAAAGTGTGTGTTATAAGCACATTGATGTTGAATATTTGAGATATTTTGAATGATTTGACCTTTTGGTCTTAATGGAGTTATTTTGAACTAGAATGTGAAAGAAATCTACATCGTGGTTGATTTTGATAGATGGGAAGCATGATGGCTCCCGATTTATATTTACATATTACTTAAATCATTTTGTTGTGATTGTCTTTGAAATGATCTGAGCTAAGTCCGGGAGAAATCTTTAGCACCGAGTGGGACGTATAAAGCGACGTTACTTCCCTAGAACTACGTGCCCCCGTAGGAGTGAGCCTGAGGCTGATTTATATAGTGATCACTAGTTTGTGTGGATTTGATATTGATAGTCCTACTCTGATGGCAAGGATAGGACGACTCTCCTCAATGTGTGTTGTACGTTGGACTCCATGTAGCTCACATTATTTATGTTGGTTATAGGATCTCCTAGTGTGTGTGTTTCCTTGTGTCTATGATGAATGGTGAAGTGATTTGAAAGTGGAATTCTGAAAGTTATTCTTTTGAAAGATTTAAATGATATTTACATAATGAGAATTGATATTCTTGATGAACTGAAAGTGATTGACAAATTATATGATGACTCACATGTGTTATTGTACTTATTTCATCCTCTTATGATTATGATGATTTTCTCTGGGCTATGTGAGTCTTTTATACATCCTGCTTCTTATAAATATTTATGATGATGATGTTTATACAACTGCATACACCCCCATATACTTGGTTCCTTTCCATGGTACTGACCCACATATTCGGATATGGGTTATATTTTCTTAGAATGTAGGTTCAGGTGCTCAGTTCTAAGTTCGACAGTGATTCTTCGGGCACGCTGTCCTACATCCTCTATTGTTGTGAGTCCTCATGTTTCAAGGATGTGATGTCTGGTGTTGGTTTCACGGAATTGTTTACATTTGATAACTAAGTATGAGTAAGTAGGGCCATGTCTCAATGGCTCGCTGGATTTATTGATTTTCCTAGAGGCTTGTCAAACTAGTATAAATGTTGGGAGTTGACTAATAAGTCGTATTTTGTTATCTTTATGAAATTCGTTTATTCTTGGATGATGATTACTCTGGTGATATTTAAGGTTTATTTATGTAAACCCTGTTGATTTATGTTGAACTGAATGACAATGGCTCAAAGGGTTAGCTTGGGGCTACTCGTAGCATCAAACACCGTGTGACACTCCGGGACCCATTTTCCGGGGCGTTACAAGATCATTATACTTAAGTTTTTTCCTAGTGACTATTTGTAACGAGGGAAGACTTCTAAATATGAAACTAACTCGAAAATCTGAATGAACTGCAAATAACTGAACTGTTATCTCCATCAAGTCATAAATTACTTGGGCCCGCTATGGAAAGTAGCTAACGAGGAAAATAAGTGAAAATATGGAAAATGACCTAAGGACCATTACAGAGGCCAAAAAACTAGTAGTGTTAAGGGTAAAATTGTTGTGATGAAGGATATCTATATGTTGCTTACTAGAACATTTCTATTTATTGGTTATCCTATATAATAGGGTGTTTTCATTAAACTAATATAGAAATGTCATCATGAGATCTAAATCATATGAGTTTTCCTACACAAACAAGATGATACATCGATTTAACTAATTGTAGATGGTAACACATTTACTAATCTAGGAAGTATATGGTCAAAGTGATTTCTTAGAGATCTTGAGAGAAATCAAATATTTTCATTTGAAGTCTTTTTGGGGATAGGAACAAATAATTAGGCATTTCTATAGGCATCCATTAGTGGAATCAACTAGTGGATAGAACATGGATATAATAGGGTAATATTTGAAGTTGATTCTGAAATAGTAGTTAAATGGATGACCACTAACATTAATCCTCCTTTGAATATTCTTAAATACATTATGGAGTGACAAGAGAAACTTCTTTCACTTGATTTTTTCATTAGCAACACATATATAGGTAAGTCAATTTACAGGTGATGCTCTTTATAAAATAACCAATGAGATTACTCAATTACAACAATTTTTATTTATGCAACACCTTCCTAAAAATCCTAATGGTTACTTTATGTTAGATAGGCAGGGAATGAAAAGTTTCAGAAGAAGGAAAAAAAAGAGAATCAAAATACTACCACAAGAGAAGCCATTTCAGAAAAAATAAAGCATGCTTAGATGTGAATTCAATATTAGTTCCTATACCAATTCATATACATGGGTGTTGTAGACTAGGATATTCTTAGCATGGGAAAGATTTGGTATTCTTATTGGTTCACAAGCTCTAGTACAACCATAAGGCCTTAGAGGTAAAGTTGTATGCCCACCTCCCTTGTAGTCTTTTGTGTGACTAATAAAATCAATATTTTTTATTTAAAAAAACCCATAACAATAAATACATACTAATAAAAAGTACAAACATATAGTTTATTTAGAAACCAGAACACTTTCATATCAAAAAGGTCAATACCTATCATATTACATGTTATCAAGCCAAAACACTTATATTCAACTTTTAACGTAAGCATTTATTATTAGTTTGTATTGTGATAAAATAAACAAATATTTTGTTAAACATACACACATAAATAAATTAAAACTTAACTCTAATTCACACATAATATACCTCCAACCAATCATTGAAATTACCTAAATAACTTGCACCTTGCCCTTTCTACTAGCCTCAGCTTGATCTCAATCAAAACAAAACAAATATAATTCAAATAATACCTACAAATTCTAGACATTACAACCTAAATCCTAATCCTAAAGATATGTTCATTGATGATTTACCTATTATAGGATTTTTCTCTCTTCATTGTACTTAAATTTTCATATAAAACACGATTAAATGGGGTATCTCTATCTTGGGAATCATGATTCAACCATTCAACAGTATAATAAAATAATTCTAACCCCTTTACAATAATACAATAACAGGTTCTTCATCTTATAGTTACACCCACCATTTCCACCATAATTAATCCTTGTTAATTTTAAGCATTTAGGGATTAAAATTACATAAGATGAAGGAAAATTCACTTACTTTCACAAAATTTGCATGACATGTATGTGAGCTTATTTGTGTACATCTCATGTGTACTTATACAATCTAAAAATTGCCCCATTAAAATTTAAAAGCAAAATTTTTATTGTGCCTCATTATTAAATGATCACAGGCCATCTTGTGACATTGTAAGACCACTTTAAACTAAAAACCTACCAATACATAAAAGATACCCCTATTAACCCTTTTGAACCTTTGGATTTTTCTTTGACAAATATATTACAAGTCGTGACCCTTCTATTTTTGCTCTTTTGAACTCTACTATCCTTAAAATTTAGAATACAATTTGAGGCTAAAAGCCTAATTTAGATGTAGTTAAAATTAAAAGTGTAGTGGAAATTGAAAGATATATAGTTGGGCCATGAATTGATAAGAAGGTGCCTATGTGCTAAAGAAAATAAAGAATTTTTATTAAGAGAAAGAAAAGATCCTAGAAAGGAAAAAAAGGAATTATTTATGCACAAAAAAAAGTGGAAAAACCACGTAAAGGCTAAATAGGAAAAATAGTAAAAGAAAGAGATGTGGCCTAATAGCAAAAAGGGGAAAAGGTGATGTAGAATTTAAAGGAGGATTTATCCGTATTGTCCTAAGTTGATATCCTACCCAAATTTAAACCTACATTACTAGCTCAAATAGTCCTTTGTGATGCCCAACCAAGTCTGGTCGGTGTATCGCCAATTGAAAATAGGGGCTAGCCTATGGCATGACACTTATTAGCTTGGATAATTTCTTGAGAGATAGAGTATTTACACTTAAAATTCCTTGTTGCATGATTGGTAACTAGGTGTGTGACATCTTATTTTTTGTGAGGATGCATGTGGATAAGTTAAGGTGAGTGAATTTGTCATCTTCTGTAAAATGAGATAAAAAGAAGCATATCATGGTTGTAGTCAACAAGTTAGTGATTTCTAGAGTGTTAGTGGTTGTTAAATTGTTTCTTTCCAAGGTCAAATGCCTTTTTAAAATATCTCATTTTATAGAGGGGTGTGGTTGAAGCCATTTTGCCAATGTGCAAAGAGCTTTTTGTGGTAGCAAATAAGTGTAAGTCATCATGATCATTGGGCGATAGAATGAGGGCATACATGTGAAATTTTCTCATAGAAAAGGGTGGTGTTTCTTGACTACAAGCAAAGTTTGAAGTTGGGAGTGTTGATTAGTGGTGATTTTACCACTCATTTTCATTAAACATTTGTGCAAACTACCATGTTTTGTATACCAAAAAGATACATCATTATAATTTAAATACACTAATATCCATATTTTGTAGGTATATAATTGAGAGGTTTAAAAGTATGGATTGGAGAGAAAAAGGGCTCAAGTAGAAGAAAAAAGAGTGTAGATGGAGACTTGGAGTAGTTAAGCATTAGTTACCACGATGATGGTCCTCAGGCTATAGTTGTACTCATAAAAAAACGTCAAGAAAATACGATCATAGAATACATCCACAGTCTGAATGTCTGCGATTGCAAACAACGTCATACGATCACGAACAAGCGGGAGTATGTCCCAGGGTAGTTTTATAATTTTTCTTAGACGAATACCAAACCTTATATTGGCTAGAATATTTGTTCCTTGGTATTGCTTACCTCATAGATATTTTTGGAATTTAAAGCAAGAAACCCTAATTAGGCAAGTGTATAGTTAAATGTGAAGGCTTAATTTCTTAGTATTTTGTGAAAAATGAATGCTTTGGACAATCCTCATGGTATACTTTTCTTTAACTTCTTCATGTGTAGATAAGTAAATAAATCTTGGTATTATGTTTAACTAAAGTGTAATTGTGTGTGGGTATTATTGTGTTTGCATGATCCTTAGCTGTTGAGTATAGTTTCCATCATTGCTTAGAACTATGAGTTGGAATTTGATGGTTAAAACCCAAAATCACCAAATGGGTTAGATGGGTGAAAACCCCAAACACTAAAAACCCTTCATCATCCTTGAAAGAGGGATAAAGGTGAACTTAAGGTAACTTATAACATCCTTTAAAGAGAGACATAGGGGACAACTCAATGTTGGATAACTGAGCATATGGTTTATTACCTTTTGCATTATTAGAAATAAGTGTATTTGGAGTGTAAATCATGTCAAGAGCATCATCGTACAAATAGGGATGCTTGTTGAGGTTTTGGGTGATTACGAATTGCACTCTTTTTAGGTGCTTGAAAGAGCCAATGGATGAAATCATTGTTGTTTTATTGAAAGATTCACCAAAATAAAGTTCGAGTTAGCCTATCCTTTAGTTAAAAAGAAAGCTTCAAGCTAAACCATCATCAAGCCATATGATTTTCCTTTAGGTAGACATAATCCCAACATCTTTCAAATCATACTTTTAAATAATACCAATAGTATTACATTTTTGCATTTATAGTCGAAAATAAACATAAACCAATCCTAAATTAAATCCCCTATTTTATTTTACATGTCATTTTTATTATTGTTCTGTGTACCCTTTTAGAAACTAGAGCATGCATAGGACTTGAAATTTATAATTTGCTCCCTGTGGATTTGACCCCAACTCTAGTTAGGTTATTGACAATGACTACCATACCATTCAAACATGAGAGTAATTTGAGTGTTATTAGAGGGGTAGGTGCACGAGAATTCTCTAAGTACACAGTTCATATATGTCGTAGAGGGTGAGGGTACTTAGGAATCCCGTACTCTTATGGTATCCCTATTTGATGCGACTTTATGCATCGAGGCCCATTCGAGGGGTCACACTGGGTCCATATATCCCATGGGTGGTTCACGATGGTTAAGCTACTGAAACCTAGGTTAATAGTTTCAAATGTATGCTAAATGTGGTTCCCTTTCCCAGCATAGTTGTATATTTATATATATGTAGTTTGTATGAATATAGACGATTTGCTTGGTTTAATTAAATAGCATTGTTTTATCTTTATCTAGAGTTCCTGCTGGTATTCACTTGCTACCCCATCTTTGGTAGGTTGTATCCCCATACGATGCAAGAATTAATTTCAACTCATGCTTTGCGATTGGATATCGGGTTCAGCTTTTAGATTGAAGTAGTGAGCATTCATGTTCCAGAAGGCTCTATTTCATGCATGTTATTTAATACTTTAGTTTATTTATGGATATTGGTTTTATCTATAGTTGTGCGACATGTCCCAATTAAGATTTTTTATTCTTTTGGTGAGAGATTTTTTGGAACTACTATGAGTTAGTAATGGTAGGATTGGTATTGGTGTCAGCCTTGGTGTTGGCATTGGTATTGGTATGTAACAACCTGATTTTTTGGAACTGGAACGTCACAGGGTGCCCATAATCCTGAAGAACCACAAGCTAACTACTTACTGATATTTGTACCTGAACATTGCATATTATAGATAATAAATACAGAAACTGGCCATAAGGTTCAAAACATCTAAAAATACTCAAAATTTAAAATTGAATACTAATGCATCTCTTTGAAAATCCTCTAAACTTTATGAACTGTGGAGTTGATGAGATATTTCCCCAACTAACTCTGTCTACTGAAAATTAACTAAGTCTAATACGATAGTAATAAGAATAAGGACCATCCTCGACTGAAGAGGACTCACTACTATGTCTACTGTTGCTGACTAGGACTGAGCTGCTAAGGATACTCTAGATATCGTGCCTTTGAACCTATGGTGTAAAATAAAACACCATAGTGGAAATACATCAATATGGGAATATACCGAGTATGAAAATGAGGTAAGGCTAAATGCAAGGGCTTATGCATGAAAAATTAGTTAACTGAGAAATCATGAGAATACTGAATGGGGAAATATACATGAATGCACAAACCATAACTGAAAACATCGGACCTAAAAGTACTGAAACTCGAATACTTCTTTGAACTCACTACTAATGCCTAAGATACTGAATAACTGAATCTACTCATATCAATGACTAAAAGCTGAGTTTTCTACTCTCCATTGACTCCATCGCAAATCAAATCTCTCTAACAGATGATTCTAAAATCTACTATCAATGATAAGAAATGATTATATTTGAGATCTAACCTATCTAGAAGAATATATCTTAATCTGATAATAATAATACTCAAATGAATCAGAGACAGAGATCAAGCCTATCTAGTAGGTTATTTTTAGATCTGATAATAAGAATACTCAACTAAATCTGAGACTAAGATTATGCCTATCTAGCAGGTGATATCTGGATTTGATAATAAGAATACCTTACTAAATCTGAGACTAAGATCAATCCTATCTACCAGGTAATATCTGGATCTAATAATAAGATTACACAACTAAATCGAATACTGAGATCAATCCTATCTAGCAGGTGATCTCTGGATTTGATAATGAGATTAGTCAACTGAATCTGAGACTGAGATAAAGCCTATCTAGTGGGTGATCTTTGGATCTGATAATGAGATTACTTAACTAAATGTGAGATTAATATCAAGCCTATCTAGTGGGTTATCTCTGGATACGATAATGAGATTACATAACTAAATCTAATATTTAGATCAATCCTATTTAGCGGGTGATCTCTGGATCTGATAATGAGATTTCTAAATTGAATTTGAGACTGAGATCAAGCCTATATGTCAGGTGATCTCAAGATCTGATAATGAGATTATTCAATAAATTTATGTGGGACCATGCCTATCTAGCGGGTGGCCATGAATTAATGGAAATATTTAAGTTCCTTACTGCGATAAATGATTGTATCTGACAGTCTGGATTTTTGAGTTCTTTTCTAAAGACTGAAACTAAAACTGTAACTGTGGGAGTGCTTACTTAACCAACATGCCCCTAATTTGAACTGTTGTGGTCGAACCTGTAACCCCAACTAGAAGGGTGTCAATACTATGCCATGGGTATAGACCTCTCTGGTCAAGCCTCTCTAATAGGTGACCCTCGTAGAAAGTCAAGCCTAAGAAAGTATAATAGTCGATCATATCTAGCGGTTGACAAGTCTTTTCTAATAGGTGACTCCTGCATTCTGTGCTGGCTACGCAGTTTTAGAGTTCAAGGATTGCTCCTAATCACTCTGTCTCTAACGAGGAGCCGACATCCCTGCACTCGCTCGGTGCTAGCTCCTACTCCTAACTGAAATACTCTGAACTGATTCTCAACTTAAACTGAACTGAGTCAAGTACTGATCATATTTCTCAATTGATCTGGCTAAGTTAAGATGAATTCACTTGGTTTGATATCTAATGGAATACTATTGAATCTCGTTATCTGACTAAATAATACTGAGTACGGGACAAATTACTTAAACACTACTAGGAACTGAACTGAACACTTGAATACTACTAGATTTGAGCTGAATACTAAACTGGGGCTAGAATACTAGCGATACTAAGATTACTGATATTACTGAGATTTCTAAGTTCTGTATCTAACTGAAAGTACAGAGTTCTATAACTCACTATGTTCTGAGAATTGTGGCTTGACTGAGATTATCGTGAAAACTGACACTAGCTCTGGACTGCAGCTTAATTGTCAGGTATAAATACCCCTAGAACTCCATAACTTAAAAGTAAAGCATAACCATTCTTGAATTATCAATACCATGGACATTCATTCACCATTACATTCTCTAAAGCATATCTTCAAGCATTTACAAATCATAAACATTTGATAGTACTGGGAGACATTCTATTGGCTCATACTCCGTTCAACAATTTCTTATTTCAAACACTTATCATGTATTAAAGTCTTAGTATGTACTGAAGAGCACATAATTGGGGAATTTTATGCTAACGTCTCAAAATTTATTCGCTAAGGCTTTTCAACAAACAATTGGAATGCATGGGCTTGTACCTAATTGGGGATTTCTAGTAAACATGCTATAATAGCTCTAATCCTTACACATAAGCATTTTACCAAACATATGGGGAGTATGGTTTGCTTATTTAACAAATGGGAGATATTGGTAGATGAGGACACTAAAGTGGGATCATGGTTTAAACCTGATGTGGAAACTACAATTGTAGTAGTATAAATTTCATTCCCTTAGTAGACTGTCACTGGATAGTATTGCTCATGTAGATGGTGAGAGGAAATAGTTGGTTCGAGAAGTTCATCAATTGGATTGACTAGGTGTGCGGTTAGTTGATTTGGCTGAGGGAAATGTTTTGGTCAAGAGTAGTGTAGAATCTTCTTTAGTTTCAAAGGTAAAGGAGAAACAAGATAATAATTCCAGCCTAGTTAGCTTTAAGGAGTCGGTCAGAGATCAAAAGATAGAGGTTTTATCCCCAGGGGAAGATAGTGGGTTGACATACCAGGGTAGACTTTGTATGCTATGCATTGATGGTTTAAGGTAGAAAATTATGAAAGAAGCACATGGTGCATGCCACTAAGTTGTACCTTGATTTGTGGGAATTCTATTGGTGGAGTGGTATGAAGAAGATTTTTCAGAATTTATGTCAAAGAGTGCTACTTGTCAACAAAATAAGGTGCAGAACCAAAGTCCTAATGGCATATTGCAGGACTTTATTATTCCAACTTGGATATGGGAAGAGGTTAACATGAACTTTGTGAAAAGATTAACTCATTCGGGTCACCAACATGATTTGATTTGGGTTATTATTGACAGGCTGACCAAATTAACTATTTCTTACTAGTTCACACATCTTACTCAGCCAAAGATAATGCTAAGCTAGATATTCAAGAGTTGTTTGGATTGCACAGAGTTCCTTTATTCGTTATTTTAGATAGGTGTGCTCTGTTTATCCCCCACTTTTGGAAAGCCTTTCAGAAGTATCTTGGTACACATGTTCATCTCAGTTCATCTTTTCACCCTTAGACAGATGGTCAGACAGGGAAAACCATTCAAACCATAATGGATATGTTAAGGTCATATTTATTAGAATTTAAGGGTAATTGGGATGATCATTTGTCATTGATTGAGTTCGTATATAATAAAAGCTATGAGTCAAGTATGTGGATGACCCTTTTTGTGGCACTTATGAAAGAAGATATAGGTCACCTATCTGTTGGTTTGAAGTGGGTGAGTCCACTTTGATTTGTCCAAACGTGGTGTTTGAATCCATCGAATATTCCAGTTAATTCATGAAAGGTTAAAAACTTTCCAGAGTTGTCAGAAATTTTATACAGATATAAGGAGAAGGGATCTTGAGTTTGAAGTTGATGACTTAGTTTGTAAGGGCGCGAAGAGATTTGTCAAGAAGGGAAACTTAGTCCCCAATATGTTTGGCCTTATAGAATATTGATTCATCTTAGAAAAGTTGCGTTTGGACTCGAATTGCCTACAGAATTTTCTTCCATTCACCCAATGTTATATGTATCCTTATTGAAGAATTGTATGGATTATTCAGCTGTTGTAGTCCAAATAGAGAGTGCAGATATTAAGGATCCTTTCATATGAATAACTTCCAGTAGATATTCTTGATTACCATATCCGAAGACTACGAAACAAAGATGTTTCCCTTGTCAAAGTTCTATGGTGGAATCATTCTGTTGAGGGTGTCACTTAGGAAGTTGAAGCAGACATGCTAACGAAGTATCCTTACCTTTTCTCTGTAAGCCTAGAATCAACCTAAGGTAACAATCTTCTTTATCTTAGTTCTTTTCCAGTCTTATTTTCAGCCATGTCATTTGTTCATGTCATTTTATGCAGTGACAGATTACTTCAATCATTCATTATGATTTAGATACAGCCATGCTATTATGTTTTTAGTTATGCTGTTAGTATGTAACTTCAGTTCCTCCAAATTCTCAACTTAACTAGCCTAATTCGAGGAAGATTGATTCCAGGGGGGAAATATTATAATACCCCGTATTCGTGCTAGTTCAATTCATCTCTTAATGGGTCCATTAGAGACTTAGGAACTGAAATTTCTAGCAAAGTGATAGAGTCTTAGTATCATTCTTTGCCTCAAAACTTTGATTAATTAACTTTCAAACATCTCGGCTATGGAACGTAAATCTTTAAGTTGTTTCAGGATGGGGTAGACCATAGCACCTCTCGGGTGAGTTTTAAATTTTTTTTAGAAGCTTTGGGGCGTGTTTTGATGGACAAAACAACATGTTAATGAGATATGGATGTGCCACATCGGTGTTAGCATCGAGTAGAGCAATACAACGAGTCACTTATCTCGTTGGAGCCCAATTTTGTGTTGTTAAATGATGGGTCCATGGAGGTATATGAGTCATTTAACCTTAACAAAATCCACCCAAAACACATAATTTTATCCCTAAATAGCATAGATACTTTATTATTTAAATTTTTCCTCTCTAAAAAAAAACCATAGCTCTAAGAAATCAAGAACAACTCCATTACTCCTTCTCCAAGAAAATTAATATATCAAGCTTTCGGTTTCAAGAACTTCAAGAAGTAGCATCAAGAACACCATTAGAATTTCAAAAATTCAAGCCTTTACATTCAATTAATCCAACAAGGTATGTCGAGTTATGAAGAAGGATATTTTTTCCATCAATGTGACCAAGACTAGTTTTAAAGTTGAATTTAAATGAAATTACATGATTTACAGTTTAGGGTTCATACCCAATTATTGTTATTTGAAGATATTGATGTTACAGGTCATTAAATTTTTAATTGCACATCTACTTTTGAATGTTTAAGTGGGTGAAGTGATTTTATATACATTGAGAGTTGGATTTCACTTATTCGACTAGAATTGAGCAAGAATTTCATGATTTTTAATAATTAGCATGACTGTATAATAATTTGACATGAGTTTAAAACATGGTTTATTAATCCCTAGTTTGAATATTTATATTTCAATAAAATTGTTCATTTAAGCATCCTATGATTAGCTTATATTCAGATTTGAACAAGATTTGCTCTTTTGATCACATCTCAGATATGGAATCCATTTTACAGTTTTGATTTTAGATTTGGTTACAGTTTAAAGTAAACAGATGCATAACAAGTTTTCATTGTAAATCCTCATGCTACTTTTAAAGTTGATTTCCACTGAAATAATCAAATAGAATAAAAGGAGTATATTTAGCACTGAGATGGGTATGTGTCCTAGTTCACATGCCATAACACTATGAGCCAACGTACATACAAATTATTTAGATTATTCGCATTTACATGGATGACTATTACAAATTTTGATCACTTAGCCCTTGTTATACTCCTTGGCAAGAGTATGACACCTCTCCCAAATGTGAGGTTCTTCCCCTTAGGGAACTATATGGTAAACTCAATGATAGCTAACATTGTTTGTGTCGGTTAGAAGAACTTTCCTATGCCTTAAAATAGAATAATAGAACAACTTTAAGAAATTTAGTGTAATGACTCACAATTTTACTTAGATATTATTTTACAGAAGACATTAGCTACGAGATTTTCATCTTTCAGTTTATAGATGATAAAGGAGAGTCCTTTAACACTTAGCCTGCATGATTTGAAAATTGATTCGACTTTAGTCCTACTTATTCCACTGAAAGAGTAAAAGGAAAACTTTTATAACAAAGTGCCATGGCTCACAAGATTTATTTAGTATACTTTATTATTCATGATTCATGATTTTCAAATTTTAATTATTCAAGTAAATATGAGTCATTTTCACTTAGCATGAATTTTTATATGATTTTATATGAACATTGAGATAATGTTTACTTGTGTATTTACCACCACATGCTCAGTACATTCCAAAAGTATTAATCCACATATATTTTTATCTTCTACATTGTCTATTAATGTTTGTACAGGTGCTCTGTTCTTGTAGCGCGATTGACCGCGAGCATCTCTATGTACATCATGACAATTGGTGAGTCCTCATAGTTCGGGGACGCAGTTATATAGATTTCCATCTTTTTGCAATATTTGATTAGTTGTTTTTAGTTTGGATCGAGTCAGCTGGGGGTCTGTCCCGGTGACTCTCTAGTCGTAGCGTTATAGGCTTGGCCAACTATTGGATACATTTTTGTCATATAGTGTTGGTTGTTCAGATTTCCTAGTTAAGGACTTTCATACTTTATGTTCTATTTAACTCAGTCCAGTTCAGACAATATTTTTGTATTTTAATGTTCCGTATTCTTATATTTCTTTATTTTTGTTTCTGAATGAGTAACGGGCTTTTAGGGTTAACTTGGGACTACTTGAAGTTTAGAGCAATGTCTGACATTCTGGGACTCATTTTTTGGACGTTACATAGGTTTCATAAATCTATGCTTTTATATTTTAAAATAGGCCCTAAATGCATGATTAAGAGGGGGCCTGAATTTTGATTTTAATGTTTTCCATATTGTCATACTTGGTATTGGATTGATGTTAGCTACTTGATTAAGTTGTGCACACAAGTGGGGAAATATTGAGTACCCAATAATGTGTGAAAAGAGTAGAAAAATGAGATGTGCACACCAAGTGTTTGACACTTTTCCCGTGGAACTTTCAATAGTTATAATTGCATTCTAAAGGGTACATTTAAAACTTGTTCACATAATTAAGCTGGTCTTTATGTAAATCCATTTTGTAGATCATGCTAGGATCCTAAAAACATGGGAGGGATTTGAACATAGGGAGTTGGCATGATACCAACTTCAGGTATCGCTATCGCAGTCACAGTCAACGATTACGATAAACGTGGCCAGTTCCCTGGTATGCCAAAAATCCTGCACTCCCAAATTTTCAGCCTAGTTTTATCAAGCACATTCTCCAATGATTTCTAGTGAAAAATGAGGTATAGTTTGAATGATATAATGACTGCCTAGTGTTTTCAGGAAAACCTTATGTCCAAGTATGACCACATCCATTTCGTGGCACCCGAGTGCCATATACATTACTACAGTGATCTTCCAAGGACAAATCCACTTCGGGAAAAAGGTATTTTCTTGGATAATATCTCGAAGAAGCTACCGGCATTACATGAGAAACATAAGGCCACAGGGTGGTAGTGGTTTTCCCCGAATCCATGCATTGCAAATAAACAATGCGTCTATGAATTTTATGCCAACATCAGTGAAGTTTCTTTCTCAAACCCATTCAATGTGACTATAAAAATTTTAGGAAAACCGGTGAAGTTAGGGGATAAGGAAATCAAAATATTTATGGGCTTAAACATACAGATATGGGTGAATTCAAAGCAAATGGGTGTAAAGCGAGGAGTTGGTTGGTGCAACGGCTATGCCTCTGAAGGGAAGTCACTTAGACAAAGACTAAAAGAAATATCTCCATGTACGACTTCACTTTAGAGGCTCGGATATGGTTACACAATAATTGTAGATGAGTCTCCCCTTGTACCCATATGGCAACAATCTCAGATAAGCGTGCTCGAATGGCTGCTTGCATTTTTTATGACATCCCTTTGGATGTTGGATAGCTTATGGTGAATAAAATGGATAAGTTCAAGAAATAAGGTAGTACGCATATCTTTTTACCCTTTTTGATTACTTAGCATTGTAGGAGAGTAGGGTTGAAGAGTATGGTAGTGATACATGGGTACATCCTGGTGCTCCCATCTACCCATTGAGGATTCTAGGAGAGGGAACACGTGGCAAAGGAATGAAGCAAAAGAATTTCATAGAAAAGCCACCATGTATTGAACTTGAGTCTCATAGGCCAACCACTACTGGACCTTTTGAAGAGATTAGAGTTGATATTGCAACAATGAGGGAGCTTCTGTGTACTTTACCCCAAGGATCGGGAAAGCCTTCCACCACCCATCATTAATATATATCACATGCCCCGAATTTGAACTTTTGGGGTCCAACCTGTATCTCCAACTAGAAGGGTATCAATATTGTGCCACGGATAAAGAACTCTCTGGTCAAGCCTCTCTAACGGGTGACCCTCGCAGAAAGTCAAGCTTAAGGTAGTATAGTATTCAAGCCAATCTAGTGGGTGATAAGCCTTTTCTAACGGGTGACTCCTGTATCTTGTGTTGGCTACGCAGTTCTAGAGTTCAAGGATTGCTCCTAATGACTCTGAATCTCTAACAGGGATCCGCCATCCCTCTACTCGCTCGGTGCTAGCTCTTACTCCCAACTGAAAGACTCTAAACTTATTATCAACTTAAACTCAACTTAATCAGATACTGATCATATTTCTCGACTTATCTGACTAAATTAATATGAATTCACTTGGTTTCATAACTAACAGAATACTACTGAATCTCGTTATCTGATTGAATAATACTGAGCTCGGGATATATTACTCGAATACTACTGAGAATTGAATTGAACTCTTGAATACTAAGTTTAATTGTTTAAGTTTGCCGAGATTTCTAAATTTTGTATCTAGCTGAAAGTACAGAGTTCTATAATTCACTAAGTTCTGAAAGTCGTGGCTTGACAGAGATTATCGTGAAAACTGACACTAGCTCTAGACTACATCTTAATTGTTAGGTATAAATTTCCCCAGGACTCAATAAAATAAAAGTAAAGCATCACAATTATTGAATTATCAATACCATGCACATTCATTCACCATCACAATTACTGAAGCATCTCTTCAAGAATTTAGAAATCATAAACATGTGATAGTATAGGGAGATATGCTATTGGCTCATACTCTATTCAACAGGGTCTTTTATCAGACACTTAGCATGTATTAAAGTCTTAGCATGTATTAAAGAGCACATAATTGTGGAATTTCATGCTATCGTGTCACAATTTATTCACTAAGGCTTTTCTACAAACACTTGGCATGCATGGGCTTGCAGGCAATTGGGGATTTCTATTAAACATGCCATAATGGCTCTAATCCTTTCACATAAGTATTATATCAAACATATTGGGAGCATTCTTTGCTTATCTAACAAATGGGAGATATTGGCAGATGAGGACAATAAAGTGGGAACCATGGTATGAACCTGATATGGAAACTACAATTGTAGTAGCAGATATTTCTTTCCCAAAAATGCCTCCTAATTTTTTTGGAAAAGATGCAATTTTTTCCATTGCATCGGCAGTAGGGAATCCACTCACTGTAGACCTGGCAATAAAGAATCACACAAGACCAAGTTGTGCATGAGTTAATGTGGAGATGGATTTAGTTGCAGAGTTACCATAAAGAATAAGAATAAATGAGAAGAATGGTACAACAGGTAAGGTTAAGTCAAAATGGGTACAGATTCTGTATGACTATATGGCAAAGTATTGTATAGATTGTTGTTTACAAGGTCATGATACTAATACTTGCTAGACTGCTCATCCAAAACTATTTGAGAAGCAAAAAGTGGAAAAGAATAAGATGGAAGTAAATGTAGATGACAGTGATAAGAATCAACCAAGGAATAGTAAGCACAACCAGGATACAGTCAAGGGAAACATAGAAAATCAACATTGGCTGAGAAGTAAAAATAAATATAGGAGAGATACATATGGCCATATACTTGGTAAAGTGGAGGACAATAAGAATAAGGAGGTTTAAGTATCCAATTCATTTTGGGCATTGGAGGAGCAGGTTGATAAGGTTATACAAAATAGTGAAGGAATTCAGGCAAACAAAATTAATGAAAAAAAAGAAAAAGAAAAACTTGGTACAAAATAATGGGTCAATGAAACATTTGTCAAAAGCACAGAAGAAATAAATGATGGACAACAATCAACAGAGAAGCATCCAACAATAGAAATAACACATAACAAAGAAGAACAAAAGGAAGAGTTGTCAAAAGAAGCAGTGCAGAAGGATAACACCAATGCAATAAATCAGCAGAAGTGTAATCAAGAGGAACAATAGGGTACATATGATAATCAATTGTAGGTATATAATGCAGAAGCCACGAATTTGTTTGTGCTAGAGGGGATCTCACCCTTGGTAATAAAATCACAAAGTCTGGTTAAAGCATGTAAAAAGGATAAAGAAGACTTGGATGATAAGGTAATGGATGATAATATAGATCAATTAGCTAAAAAAGCTGACTTATCTCCAAAGCAAGGTGTAACCTTGAAGTCTAAACAAAAGAAGGCAAAGAAAAGAAATAATAGTACAAGTTCAGCAGCTATGAATACAAGGAGCAAGTCATCCAAGTTTAAATCATTATGAATGCACTAATATGGAACATAAGGTTAGTTAACACTCAATAGGTCTTCAATAAATTAATTACAATTTATAGGGGATTTCTATTCAATTTATATGGATCATAGAACCCTTTCAGGATACACTATAAATAGAAGACTACAGGAGGAGATAAGGATTGAAACATGATTTAGTGAATGTTTTTGGTAAAATTTGGGCATTTATTCATGAAGATATGGAAGTGCCAGTTTTGAAGGATGAATAGCAGCAATTATTAGTAAACTTACAAGTGCTAATTTGATAGTGGTAGTTACTCTGGTATATGCTAAGTTTAATGGCAATGAAAGACAAGTTTTATGGGACTCCTTAGTAGATATGGCTGATACATATCAAAGTCCATGGCTATTAGTGGGAGATTTAAATGTGATACGACATGAAGAGGAAAAATTTAGGGGCTTACCAATTATAATTAATGAAAGACATGAGTTTAATTAGTGTATTAGTATGTGTAATATGGAAGAACCTCTATTTAAAGAGAGTAAGTACACTGGTGGAATGAGAGAATTAATGAGGGGTGCATATTCAAAAGGCTTGAAAATTTTTTATTTAAAGACAGGTTATGCAGTGTATTTTATGTAATGGAGCTTGAACATCTACCAAGGAGTAGGTCAGACCTACTCCTTAATTCTTAAAGTGCAGAGTGGAAAAAGAGCAGATAATGAAATCTTTAAGATTCCTAAATCTATGATTAGAGGAATAGTCTTGTTTGAAGATCATCAGGGACAGCTGGAAAATAGTATTTCATCAAAAACTTAAAAACACTAAGTCTGCTTTAACAAGGTAAAGCAAGGACATTTTTGGTAATATATTATAGTAAATTGCAACTCTGGAAGATATTATCAAGGTAAAAGATTGAAGAAAATCCAAGTGGAGCTAATAGAGCGCTGTTGTTTAAAGCACATGCAGAGTTAAATATTCAGATGAAAAGGGAAGAAAAATAACAAAGATAGAAGGGTAGGTATTAGTTGTTTAAAGATGGTTAAATAAATACCAAATTCCTTCACACTATAGTAAAAGGAAGAAGAAAGAGGCTCAAGATCAAAAGAATGCAAATTAAAGAAGGAGATTTGGTGGAAGACGAAAATGAGAGTGCAGAATCAACTATCACTTTTTTTCAAAAATAGTTCAATAAAGAAGAAGATGCAACAGACTTTGGAATGATTGTTAAATTGCCTACTATGGTACCTAAAGAACGGAACACTGAAATATTAGAAATACCCATAGAAGAGGAGGTTAGATCTGCTATAATATGCCTAAATAGGAACAATGCTGGGGGACCAGATGAAATGACTTGAGCATTTTATCAGATGCATAGGATATCATCAAGATGGATATTTAGAATATGGTTGTATAATTCTTTTATGGCCATACTTTTCCAAGAGTCATCACACATACCAACTTGGTATTATTACCCAAAAAATTAGCGGTGAATTCATTTTTAGATTTGAGACCCATTTCATTAAGTAATTTTATTAACAAGATATTATCAAGAATAAGTCATGAGAGGATAAAGAGTGAACTTCCTCAACTAATATCACCAGAGCAGGCAGGTTTTGTACAAGGTAGAAGTATTGCTTAGAATGTGTTGATTGCAGAAGAAATTGTGTAAGAAATTAGAAAAAGAGGAAAGTCACCTAATATGGTCTTGAAGCTGGATATGATAAAGCCTTATCATAGGGTGGAATGGTTATTCTTGACAAAGGTATTGAGGAAGATAGGGTTTTATAAAATGTTAATTAATATGGTGTTCAGGTTATAGAAAATCAATTGGTACTCCATACTATTAAATGGGCAGCCTAAGGAATTCTTCATGCCTTTAAGAGGATTAAAGTAAGGTGATCCTTTATCACCTACTTTATTTATCATTGATGCTGAAGTTCTATTAGTAAATATGAAGAAACTTATGTTATCTAAGGAATTCAGGTTGTTTGGAATGCCAAGAGAAAGTCCTAAACTAAATCATTAGGTTTTACTGAAGATATGATCATATTGTGCAATGTTTAAATAAGAAATTTATAGATGGAATTCTCAACATTGGAAGGATATGAAGCTGTATCAGGTAAGAAAATCAATAAAGTGAAGAATGCATTATATATGCATAAAGAAGTGTCAAATGGAACTATGGTGATGGCAGGAGTAACCACAGGTATGCTAAGAGGAGAATTTCCTTTTAATTCCCTAGGTTGTCCAATTTTCTACATAAGGAAGAAGAGGGATTACTATCAACAATTGATGAAGAAGATAACAAATAAATTGCAGGACTGTAAGGGGAAATTGTTATCTTATGGTGGGAGAGCAGTGCTGATCCAACATGTACTACAAAGAATACCAATCCACTTCCTTTCAGTAATGAATCCAACCCTTAATGTGCTGAATACATTACAAAAGGTTCTAGCTCAGTTTTCTGGAGCAGTAATTTAGTAAAAGAGGTAGACATTAGGTGAGATGGGAGGAGGTGTGTTTACCAAAGGATGAAGGGGGACTAGGGTTTAGAAAGCTGACAGATATATCTATGTATCTTTTTTGCAAATTATGGTGGACTTTTAGGACAACAATGTTGATGTGGAGTGATTATATATTATTAAAATATTGTAAAAGGGAGCATCCATCAATGGTTATGTGGAGAACAGGAGAAAATAGTTCACAAGTGTGGATGAAAATGTTGTTGGGATGAGACTTAGTGGAGTATTTTATAGTATGGAATATGAGAAGTGGTAATGTAGATATATGGTTAGATAATTGGACTGGTCAATGTGAACTATATTCTTTCACAGAAAGTAATTGTGAGTTTAATGATATGTATAAGAAGGTAAAAAAGTTGGTAAATGAGGGAAAATGGGATGAGAAAACATTTATAAGATTGTTCAGACCAGACATGGCTGAACATATCATAGATAAAGTTAGACCTCCAACAGCAGAGGGAAATGAATGATGTACTAGTTTAGACTTTGAAAGATCAAGGAGTTTTTTTATAGTGAGATCAGCTTGGAATTATATTAGAGATAAAGGGAAAATCAGTGATACATATAAGTGTATATGGGTAAAAGATTTGCGCTTTAAGATTGCTTTCTTTCTATGGAGGTTGTGGATGACCAAAATTCCTGTGGATGATAATGTTAGAAGGTGGGGATTGCAATGTCCATCAAAATATTGTTGTTGTGATGATCTTGCAGTGGAGGCAGTAACTCATGTTTTCAGGATGTCTTTTTATGCTAACAGGACATGGTCCTACTTTTCATATTTTTCCGAAATACCTATTCAAGGATTAACTTTGAGGAACACTGTAATTATATGGTGGAAGGAAAGAGCTAAGAGAATAGAACAACCTTATTTTCAGGCCATAACTATTTTTATACTCTGGGTGTTTTCGAGGAGGATAAATAAGAAGAAACATTATAATAAGGATACATCTGCTCTGATACTCATTCATAACATAATAAGGAATGTCAGATTGTTACTAAAGGTCAGGAAACGAAACTATGAGTTCTCTATGGAATGGCCAAAGATATTGGAGGAATTTGACATATTTAAAGGCAAAATCAAAGTCACAACATTGCAATGTGACATGCCAGAACAGGGACCGGTCAAATACAATACAGACGGAGCCTCTAGAGGAGCAGAGGGAAAGAGTTCTTATGAATATTGCCTGAGAGATGATACAGGGGATATTATATATGATCATGCAGAAACACATCCACATGCAGAAAGTTTACAAGCAGAAGCAAATGCAATGCTTTAAGAAGCTAAACATTGCCGGCATAAATAATTTGACAAAGACATATTTCAAATGGATTCACTCGTAATGCAGAAGATTCTAACAGGAATCTGGCAAAGTCCATGAAGTATAGCAAATATAGTTTCCAAAATTAAATAGTAGTTGCAGGAAAAAAAAGTAATTTATCAGTATATATACAAAAAAGGAAACAAGTTAGAAAATTATCTTGCTAATTTAGCTATAGATTCAGGAGTAGTCATTTACACTAACTTTCATCAGTTACATCAAAGATGTAGAGCAATTATTAATAGTAATAAGTGTCAAAGTCCCTATTTAAGGATTACAGCAGTTCAAGGATAAAGGGCAAATAGACGCCAAGACAGGGTAGTAACATTACGCTTCATAGCAGCACAAAGGAAGAACAGAAAGAAGAGAATGCATCAAATAGTTCTTTCCCTCAAAGACAACTAAAAGGAGTTGTAGGTATAGGGGAGAATCTAGCCTCTGTCCTTGCAGATCTGATCAATAACAGAGATGATGTTAGAGTACAAGAGCACCAAGTAAATAAATATACAGGATTCACTAACTTACTTGAAGTTCTATTCATTAAATTGAATACATCATTCCAACCTAGCAAATGGAGATAAATTTGAAATATCAGTTGAATAATTGTTAGATTGGAAGCAAGAACAGAAGAGACGTATGATTGGGAGATGAATCATCAAAAAGAAAGACAATTGGAGCAATAACAGTGATGAAAATCAACTTAGAAAAGAAGAGACGTAACAGTCAAGAAGGAAAGGAAATCAGATCTTTCATTTTGGAATCTCTACTTACACTAAGTGTTTCTTTGTAGTTTTTATTTGGTTTAATTTGCCTTTGCTTTATTTCACCCGGGTTGGACTGGGTTAAGTGATGTTGAAACAATTTTTATTTTACTTATTAATAAAAAGCTAAACTAAACCAAAAAAAACAAAATTACATGAACACATCACTTAACAAGCAACTTGAAGAGGGTTTATCATGAACATCACATGAATATCACATACTAGGGTCAAACCTTTAAAACGTAGTAAACAAAATATGAATTAAAACTCAATAATAGCATGGACATAAATTTCAACTCACATGAATCATGAAAACTCATAAACATAAGATCCTTGAAATTTAGAAAATTATTCTTGAGCTTCTTGGGTGAAAGGAACCCAAGAATCACCATCTGCAAACCTTAGTGAAACCCTTTCTTTAAGGCTCTTGGAGAGATTTTTGATTTCTTTATTTCTCTTGATTTTTCTTAAAGAAGGAAGAAGGGTTTTGATTTGTATAAAACCCTAGTTTTTGATGCTGAATATGAGAAATAAAGTTGTGAGCCTTGATCAAATATAAATAGCGGCTAAAATGAGTGGGAATAAGACTAAAAAACTAATTTAAAATCGTGTTAAAAATGCTGAACGGGGGCTGCGATGATGGAAGTAATGGTGCGTCGCTCAGTGGTTGGAAAAAGAACACACTGCCTTAATGCGATGGTCTCAGCGATGGTCCATCGTAAACCCAAAGGTCCATTGGATCATCCATCGCATGCTGGCCAAGATGATGCCACACTACCTCAGTGTGACGGTCCAAGCGACGGTCCATCGCAGACCCGATGGTCCGTCGTCCTGGACATTGCACTTGGGTCAGTCACTACCTTGGTTGCAACGGTCTCGGCGATGGTCCATGGCAAGCTCGACGGTCCGTCTACTCGGCCCTCGCACCTAGGTGGTTTTGACTTCTTTCAGTAAAATAGTCATAACTTTCTCATTCGATGCTGGATTTTGACGAAATTGGTATCGATGGAAAGATTATTCATTGATCTACATGATTTTACATGGTACAAAAAATTGCACACTTAGGAAGACACTTCTCAACCTTTTAAGTCCAGATTTATGCTTCACACGACATACTCTAGGCTAAGACTACGAGTGATTTTTTTGGTGCCTTACAATATCTCTTCCTTGGAAACATTTATCCTCAAAATTTTCTTGATAGGATAAGAATACTAACAACTGAACCTACTGAAGGAATGGGAGTATCTCAACACCTTACTATGCAACTAGAACCACTAATATACTGAGCTCACATACTAGACATGCATATCTAATCATGAAATACTCAACTGAAACTACTCATAAGCTAAATTCTCATAATAGAGATGCATAACTGATGCATGGATTCGTAAATAAGCTATTCTCATGAATGCATGACTGAATATACTGCAAAACTGTACTCTTTCTACTAAACATGCATATCTAATGCATGAAAATCTGACTTTACCAACTCTCGAAAGCATGAATGGCTATGCAATAATATCTAATGTTAACATCGTAAGGAGAGTCTAAACATGTAACTTAATGAGTATCATGATATGAAAGTATTGTAATATCATAGGGTATCTCTCCCTGGGGACTTTATGTCTCTCTAAAAACACTTTGCTATAATACTAGGGCAGTGCACGGTACACCTACGAACTAGGTCATGATCGATAAACTGAGATCTGAAACTAATGCATGACTCATGCTGACATATAAGCTCAAAATGGGAGCAAAAGATTTAACAATGCATATCATAAATATGAAAGACTCTTAAAATACCAGAGTCTATATTAGGGAACCTTTCCTAATGATGGTGGGTCTAAAAAGCATAGAGTCTATTCTGATGCTAACCACTATTGGTGTTGGAAGGGGCACCCTACTGAAGAAACTCACTACCCCTCAGAGCTAGCAATCTACATTCTCGAATTCTTTGGCCTGGCCTAGCACAGCCAAAGCACACATCACTACCAGCTCTACACATACCTAGGTGTCTCTTTCCACATTCTCTACAAGGCGGATAGGTACGAACACCACTAGCACTACTCTAGGCTTTGGGGCCTAGCGCTCTATCATAATTGATATCCCTAAAATTTGGTGTGGGTAAACTAGTTGCGTATGGAGCTACGACTTAAAACTTTTAAATATGATGTAAACGACTACCACGCTGGGATCCTGCTTGAGAGAAAAAATGACTCCCTGTTTTGGCTCTCTTACTTACTCTCTATTTTTTTCATCTTATCTACCTTAATCTGTTCCGTATGCATCATCAATCTTGCAAGGTCCATATCTCTATTGTGCATGGCAGCCCTACACTTCTTAAACACTAACCCAGATACACCAGTCACAAACTTACTCATACTCGCTCTAGGGTTGGCTATCAAGTCCGGAGCATACTTAGCTAACTGGTTGAACTTAAGACAATACTCTTTCACTGTCATGGAGCCTTACCTTAGGTTTATGAACTCTTATATCTGTAATGGAAAAATGTATCTAGAAATGCATCCTAAAATTCTTGCCAGGTCACGAGAGCTACATCTTCCCCTGTACCCTTCTTCCACATCACAACCCAATCATGATAAATATCCTTCAACCTATTGGATGCTAAACCTACACTCCCTTTCTTAGAAACATGCATAATCTGGGAAATATTCCCCACCTACTCTAGATAAAGTTGTGGGTCTTTACCTGCTACCGACCCAAAGAATTCTTGCGGGCTCATTCTCATAAATCCCTAATTCATGCTGCAGCTGGACCCCCTTCTTGCTGAGCTGGGGCCATAGCCTGACGGTTACCCTGAAAATTAGTCACATCTTGGGCTAGGACCTAAAAAGCTACTCGAAACTCTACATATGATACATTCTCATTCTTAGGATCTATTGGTTGAGGGGGCTGACCATCAATCCTATAGACATTATCTTTATAAGGAGGCATACTCTGTAGATGGAAGAAAGAGGTGGATAAGACTGAGGATCAATGTGATCTCATTCTCACTTATACAACATGAATACCGAAAGAAGGAAAACATCTTCTAAAAACATCTTATAGCCTTTTGTACATAAAAGTGGTGCACAACACACCTATGCACAATACTCTATTAGATGTAGCTTTTCAGACTTATTAGTACACTATTGAACCTTAGGCTCTGATAGCAAGTTTGTAAAGACCCAATTTTCTAAAGCTGGAACATCATATGGTGCTCATGATCCCGAAGGACCACAAGCTAACCTGCTACTGATATCTGCACTTTAACACTGCATAATATAGATAATAAATACAAAAAATATCCATAAGGTTGAAAACATCTAAAAATACTCAAAATTTAAAATTGAATACTAATACATCTGTCTAAAAAGTGTCTAAACTGTCTAAACTATGGAGTTTATGGGATATCCTTAACTAACTCTGTCTACAAAAAATAAACTATGTCTGATATGATAGTAATAAGAATAAGGATCATCCTCGACTGATGCAGACTCACTGCTATGTCTGCTGCTGCTGACTGGGACTGAGCTGCTAAGGTTACTCTAGATCTTATGCCTCTAAACCTATGGTGTCAAATAAAACATCATAGCACAAATGTGTCAGTACATAAATGTACCAAGTATGAAGGTGAGGTAAGGCTAATGCAAGGGCTTATACATGAACAATTACTTAACTGAATAATTGTGAGAATACTATATGAGCACATACACATTAATGCATAAACCATAACTAAAAACATGGCAACTAAAAGTATTGAAACTTGGATATTGCTTTAATGTCATCTGACCTCACTACTAATGCCTGAGATACCGAATAACTAAATCTAGTCATATCAATGACTGAAAGATAAGTTTTATACTCTCTACTGATTGCATAAAAGATTAAACCACTCTGACGGATGATTCCAGAAACTCTATCAATGATAAGAAAAGATTATATTTGAGATACAACCTATCTAGCGTAAGATCTCTAAATTTGCTAATAAGATTACTCAACTGAATCTGAGGCTGAGATCAGGCCTATCTAGCGGCTGATCTCTGTATCTGATAATAAGAAGACTCAACTGAATCTGAGATATAGATCAAGCCTATTTGGCTGTTGATATCTGCATCTGATAATAAGAATACTCAACTGAATCTGAGACTGAGATCAAGCCTATCTAGTGGGTGATGCTTGGATTTGATAATGAGATTACTCCACTTAATCTACGATTGAGATCAAGCCTATCTAGCGGGTGATCTCTAGATCTAATAATGAGATTACTCCACTAAATCTGAGACTGAGATCAATCCTATCTAGTGGGTGATCATTGGATCTGACAATGAGATTAATCAACTGAATCTGAGACTAAGATTAAGCCTATCTAGCGGATGATCTTGGGATCTGTTAATGAGATTACTCAATAACTTCATGTGGGACCATGCCTATCTAGCGGGCGGCCCATGAATCAATGAAACTATCTGAGTTCCTCAATTAAATGGATGATAGTATCTAACAGTCCTGATTTTTGAGTTCTTTTTTGAAAACTAAAACTAAAACGGTAATTGTAGGAGTGCTCACTTAATCGACATACCCTAAATCTAAACTGGTGGAGTTCAACCAAAAACCCCAGCAGGAAGGGTGTTAATACCGTGCCACGGTTAAATACCCCTCTAGTCAAGCCTCTGTAATGGGTGACCCTCATAGGAAGTCAAGCCGAAGGCATTATAATATTCAAGCCTATCTAGCAGGTGAAAATTTTTTCTAATGGCTAACACCTTCATGGCTATGCAGTTATGGAGCTCAGGGATTGCTCTTAACGACTCTGCCTCTCTAACAGGGAGCCTTCATCCCTGCACTCGCACGGTTATAGATCCTACTCTCATTTGATAGACTGTTAACTGATTCTCAACCTGAACTGAACTGAATCAGATATTAATCATATTTATCAACTGATCTAACTGAGTTAAGCTAAATTTAATTGGTTCCGTATCTGAAGGAATACTACTGAATCTTATTATCTAACTGAATAATATTGAGCTCAGGATAGATTACACAAATACTACTGAGAATTGAACTTAACATTTGAATACTACTAGATCTGAGCTGAGTACTAAACTAGTGCTAGAATACTAGCTATACTGAGATTACTGAGATTACCGAGATTTCTATGTTTTATATCTATCTGAAAGTACTAAGTTCTATAACTCACAGACGTTTGACAATCGTGGCTTGACTGAGATTATTGTGAAAATTGATAATGGCTCTTGACTGCAGCTAAATTTTCTGGGATAAATACCCCCAGGACTCAATAACATAAAACTAAAGAATAACCTTTGTTTAATTATCAAGACCATGGACATTCATTAACCATCACAATCACTAAAGCATCTCTTCAAGCATTTAGAAATCATAAACATTTAATAGTATAGGAAGACATGCTATTGGCTCATACTCCATTCAACAAGGTCTTGCATCAAATACTTAGCATATATTAAATTCTTAGCATGTATCGAAGAGCACATAATTGGGGAATTTAATACCATAGTGTCATAATTTACTTACTAAGGATTTTCAACAAAAACTTGGAATGCATGGGCTTGCACACAATTTGGGATTTCTACTCATTATACTATAATGGCTCTAATCCTTTCACATAAGCAATTTATCAAACATATGGGGGGCATATTTATCTTATTCAACAACTCCTACACTTAATTGACATGAACACATCACTTAACAAGCAACTTGAAGAGGATTTATTATGAACATCACATGTATATCATATACTAGGATCAAAGATTGAAAACCTTGTAAACCAATCATGAATTAAAACTCAATAACAGCATGGACATCAATTTCAACTCAGATGAATCATTAAAACTCATAAATATATGATATTTTAAATTTAGAAAACTTTTCTTCAGCTTCTTGGACATAAGGGACCCTATAATAAACATCAACTAACCTTAGGGAAACTCATTCTTGAAGGCTCATGGAGAGATTCCTGATTTCTGGATTTCTCTTAAGTTTTGTTGAAGAAGGAATAATGATTTTGATTTGTAGAAAAGCCTAGTTTTTGATGTTGAAGATGAGAAATGATGTTGTGAGCCTTGAACGGACATAAATAGGGGCTTAAAAGAGTGGAAAAAAGTCAAAATCCCTAATTTAAAATGGAGTTAAAAATGTTTAACGGGAGCAACGATAGTTGAAGTAACAGCCCGTCGCTCAACGATCAGAAAAAGAACACACTACCTCGATGAGAAGGTCTCATGATGGTTCGTTACAAAGCTGATGGTCCATTGGATTATCCACCAAAAATTGGCCAAGATGAGGCCACACTACCTCAGTACGACGGTCCTAGCGATGGTCCATCGCAGACCAGATAGTCCATCGTCCTGGCTATCACCATTGAGCTAGTCACTATCAACCTAGTCATCGCATATGGGCAGTTCGAACTATTTTCAATAAAATTACCATAACTTACTCGTGTGATGTAAAATTTTGACGAAAATAGTGTAGATGGAAATCTTATTCAACGCTCAACATGATTCTACATGGTTCAAAATATTTCACACTTTGAAAGACACTTTTCAACCTTTTCAGGCCAGATTTAAACTTCACTTGACATGCTCTAAGGCTCAGACTATGAGAGAGTTTTGCGGGGTCCTACAATATCTTCCCCTTCGAAACATTCGTCCTCAAATGTTGCTCGATAGGCTAAGAATAATGATCAACTGAACCTTCTCAAGGAAATGGAGCATATTAACACATGACTATGCAATTGGAACCACTGATATACTGAGCTCTCATACTGGATATGCATATTTGATCTTGAAATACTCAACTAAAACTACTCATAAGCTGAATTCTCATAATAGACATGCATATATGATGCATGGATTCCTAACTGAGTTGTTCTCATAAATGCATGACTGAATAGACTTCAAAACTAAACTCTTTCTACTGAACAAATATATCTAATGCATGAATATCTAACTGTACTGACTCTCGAAAGCATGAATGGCTACATAATAATAACTGACGTTAATCTCGTAAGGAGAGTCTAAACATACAACGTAATGAGTATAAGGTTATTAAAGCATTGCAACATCATGGGGTATCTCCCACTTGGGACTCTATGTCCCTTTAACCATACTTTGCTGAAATATTGGGGTAGTGCACGAGGCACCTATGACTAGGTCATGATCAACCATATGAGATCTAAAAATAATGCATGACTCATGCTGACATATAATATAAAAATGGGTGTAAAGAATCTACCAAAGCATATCATAAGGATTAATGACTCATAAAATAGCCGAGTCTATATCACGGAACCTTTCCTGATCATGGTGGGTTTGAACCGTATAGAGTCTATTTTGACGTTGGCCAATATTTGCATCCGAAAGGGCACCCTACTGAAGAAACTCTCTACCTCTCAAAAATAGCAATCTACATTCTCGTATCTATACCCTGGACTACGACACCCGAAGCACAAATCACTGCCATCTCTACCCATACCTAGGTGGCTCTTACGATAATCTCCAAAAGGCGGATAGGTACGAACACCACTAGCACTACTCTGGGCTTTGAGGCCTGGCGCCCCATCATAACTGACATCCCCAAACTTTGGTATTGATAAACTAGCTGAGGATAGAGCTGGGACTAAAAACTCTTAACTATGCTAAAAACGGCTACCACCATGGGATCCTGCCAGAGAGAAACCATGTCTACTTGTTCTGGCTCTCTTACTTACTCTATATTTTTATTTTGCCTTATCTGACTCAATTTATTGTGCATGCATTATCAGTATAGAAAGTTCCATATCTCTATTGATCATGGTATCCCTACATTCCTTCAATACTAATCCAGATACACCAGTCACAAACTTACTCATTCTCGCTATAGGGTCATCTATCAAGTCTGAAGCATACTTAGCTAACTGGTTGAACTTAAGACAATACTTTTTCACTATCATAGAGCCTTGCCTTAGGTTCAAAAACTCTTCAACCTTAGCCTCTATCATCTCTAATGGGAAAGACGTATCCAGACAGTCATCCTAAAATTCTCACCAAGTTATGGGAGTTGCATCCTACCCTTTACCCATTTTCAATATCACAACCCAATCATGAGCAACATCTTTCAGCCTATAAGATGCTAACTCTACTATTTTTTAATTAGAAACATCAATAACTTAGGTAATCTTCCCTACCTCCTCTAGATAAAGTTGTGGGTCCTCACCTGCTACTGACCTAAAGAATTCTGGCTGGTTCATTCTCATAAAATCCCTAATTTTGGATGTAGCTGAAACCCCTTCTTGATGGGGTGGGGCCACAACCTGGCGATTACCCTAAAAATTAGTTACAGCTTGGCCTTAAGCCTAAAAAGATGCCTGAAATCTGCATGTGACACATTTTCAATCTCAGGATCTACTGGCTATGGGGGCTGATCATCAATCCTACAGATATTAGCTCTATGAGGAGACATACTTTGTAAATGGAAAAAAGAGGTGGATTAGACTGAGGATCAACTAAAGATCATGCTCACTCGCATGACATGAATACTGAAAGAAGGGAAACTATTCCTAAAACCATCTTATATATTTGCGTACATAAATGTGGCGCGCAACACACCCATGAAAAAAACTCTACTAGATGTGGCTTTTCAGACTCCATAGGGAACTATTGACTCTTAGGATCTAAATGAAAGACTCTGAACTGATTCTCCACATTAATTGAATTGATTCGGATACTGATTATATTTCTCAACTGATCTGAAGGAGTTAAGCTAAATTTACATGGTTCCATATATGATGTAATACTACCTTATCTCGTTATCTGACTAAATGATACTGACCTCAGGATAGATTACTCGAATACTACTGAGAACTAAACTAAAAACTCTTATACTACTATATTTGAGTTGAGTACTAAACTGGGGCTAAAATTCTAGTGATACTAGCATTATTAATATTACCGAGATTTCTAACTCCTTTATCTATCTGAAAATACCGAGTTCTATAACTCACTGAGTTTTGAGAATCGTGGCTTGAGTGAGATTATTGTGAAAACGTACACTGGCTCTAGACTGTAGGTAAATTATCGAGTATAAATACCACCAAGAGTCGATAACATAAAAGTAAAGCATATCCATTATTGAATTATCAAGACCATGGACATTTATTTACCATCACAATCACTAAAGCATCTCTTCAAGCATTTAGAAATTATAAACATGTGATAGTATAGAGAGACATGCTATTGGCTCTTACTCTATTCAGCAAGGTCTTGTATCAAACACTTAGCATATATTAAAGATTTAGCATGTATCGAAGAGCACATAATTGGGGAAATTTCATGCTATCATGTCATAATTTATTCACTGAGGCTTTTCAACAAACATGTGACATGTATGGTCTTGCACATGATTGGGGATATCTAGTCAACGTGCTATAATGGCTCTAATCCTTTCACTTAAGCATTTTATCAAACATACGGGGAGCATGCTTTGCTTATTCAACAACTCCTACACTTAATTGACATGAACACATCATTTAACAAGCAACTTAAAGAGGGTTTATCATCAATATCACATACTAGGGTCAAAGCTTCAAAACCTTATAAACAAATCATGAATTAAAACTCAATAATAGCATGGATATCAATTTCAACTAACATGAATCATGAAAACTCATAAACATAAGTTATTTGAATATAGAAAAGGGTTCTTGAGCTTCTTCGATAAAAGGGACACAAGAATCAACATCTGCATACCTTAGGGAAACTCTTTCTTAAGGGCTCTTGGAGAAATTCTTGATTTCATAATTTCTCTTGATTCTTAGTAAAGAATGAAGAAGGGTTTTGATTTTTAGGAAACCCTTGTTTTTGATGTTGAAGATAAGAAATGAAGTTGTGAGCCTTGATTGGATATAAATAGGGGCTTAAAAGAGTGGGAAAAAGACCAAAAAACTAATTTAAAATTGAGTTAAAAATGCTGAATGGGGACTACGACGGTCGAAGTGATGGTCTGTCGCTCAATGGTCAGAAAAAGAAAAAACTGCCTCAATGAGACGGTCTCAGTAATGGTCCTTCACAAACCCGACAGTCCATCGAATGTTGGTCAAGATGAGGCCACACTAACTCATCGCAATGGTCCGTCGTAGAACCAACGGTCCATCGTCCTGGCCGTCGCACTTGGGCCAGTCACTTTCTTGGTTGCGAAGGTCTGGGAGTTGGGTCGTAAGATTGACGATCCATCAATCCGGCTGTCGCACTTGGGTTGTTGTAACGGCTTTAAGTAAAATGGCCATAACTTCCTCATCCGATGTCAGATTTTAACAAAATTGGTATCGATGGAAATATTATTCTATGATATACATGAAAAAAAAGTTGATATTAGGTAAATTCTACACGTTTCAAAATATTTCTCACTTAGGTAGACAATTCTCAACCTTTTAAGGCCAGATTTATCCATCACTTGACATGCTCTAAGGATCATACAACAAGAGAGTTTTGTGGGGTCTTTCATGGGGCTGATACAACACAACTGAATTTCTCACTATTCCATCCTATTTTATTTTGAGATTATATATAATTAGTATAGACCTGATATGGTTATGGTTTGGTGGGTAATAGTCATCGGTTGGGTATCAAAAGATTGGACTCGCTTGGGTAATCCATGATATAGACCTATCCTAGAGTCTTGGATTATGCAATATTTTTTTATCTTAGGATATGCATAGGTTGGTTGAGTTGGGTAATGGGGGTGGACCTCTGCCCTGATTAGACATGGGATGCCAATTACAACAAGGCCCCCAGTAGGATTATGTCAAGTTGATATCATAATATTAGGTTCATAGTCAATTGGGAGTCCACGAAGCTATGTCTAGTAAAGTCTCATTTAGGGGGGGTGTAGCGCGCCACACTAATAAGAGAAAGACTATAAGGCATTTATGAATGTTCAACTTTCCACACTAATAAGAGAAAGACTATAAGGCATTTATGAATGTTGAACTTTCTTGGTATTCTATTTTCAATATTGGTGTCTAAGTCCTAGAATTTCCTATAATACTTGTTTGACTGCTCTTTAGATTATGCCTCAATTACCTAAAACACAAGAAAACTGTTTTATCCCAATTGTTAAAAATTTTGATGGGGACGCCCTACTCCTAGAGTTTGCACTTAGTCCCAAGTTGATATCCCTAATTTTTCTGCAGTTCCCTTAGTTGATACTAATTCTTTCAAGATAAGGTAACTAACCCAGAATTTTATGAATTAATTGTTGTTGCTAAGTAAGTAGATGATCAAGCTGAGCGAGATGCATCTGGTGTCTTATCTTCTGAGGCCATAAGGGTTGGCCAGTTTATGAAGATGAGTCCTCCTAATTTTATTAGATTAAAAGTGGAGGAGGATCCACATGGTTTCTTGGATGAAATGTAGAAGATGTTCAAAGTAATATAGGCCACAAATGTGGAAAGTGTAAACTTTATAGCTTGTCATATCAAGATTGTTGCGTACCAATAGTACAAGGAGTGGGATAAGCATAGAGGTGATGTTGAGGAGTTGTCTTTATGAAATGATTTTTCTAATGCTTTTATGGATTACATTTTTCCTCAGGAGCAAAGAGAAGCGAAGATGGGCACTACTAGAAAAATTGGCTATGGAAGCTGTTCTCATACCATCTTCATAATTACCATAACCATTCCTATAAACTAACAGTGATAATTTCATAACTGATACAACTGAATGCATGAAATTAGATCACATGCGACATTTTTTTGCAACAGTTGACAAAATCGTAGGTAAATTTTGGTCTTTAATGATGGTTATTTAGATGGACCATATGGCAACAATTGTTATGGTGTTGGGATGGTTCCAAACCGTTCTTATATATCTAATATAGTGACGGTCATTAGTATGCTGAGGTGATGGTTATGAGGCTATCAAGATGGCTGTAAAACGTTCTTATATGACTACTATAGCGACAGTTTATTATATGTTGGGATGGTTTTCAACTGTCCCTATAAAACTTATTGAGATAGTTTTTAAGCTATTATGATAGTTTGATTTATGTTTTGATGGCTACCTATTGTTACAGTTATAAACCGACCTAAAATCATTATAGGACAGTTATTTTTATGCTATTATGAAGGTTAAACAATAGTTATAGAAATGGTTAATTTTGGATATAGGTATAGTTATATTAGGCTATTAGGAAAATTATTATTAAACTATTCAACAATACAATATTATGCTATTGCAATGATTTTATAATGCTACCATAACACAAAGTGTACATATATATTAATTGTCAAGAGTACTAGTAACTATTATTTCCCAAAATTTCAACCAATAAGAACCAAATATTTTATAACCATTCAAAAAAATTATAAAATACATAAGTTTTGAATGTTCAAAAATAAAAAATATTTGAAACTATGTATATATACTCGGTTAAATTTGATCGATCTCAATCAAAACATCCACACATTTTTCCCACAGCTAGTTTGATATGAAGTAAATGTGATCGATCTCTAAGGTCAGGTCTAGATCATCAATTTTGTTCCCACCATGTTCTATGTCATGATCACTTACAACAATAAGAAAAACAACATTAGAGTTGAGCAACAAACAACACAACAACAACAACAATAAAAATTTTAAAAGCTCAAATAGAACTCGATCAATCAAATAAAGGATATATGTGTATCTATGAATCTAGCCTATCCAACTTAAAAATAAGAATCTCCTGGTTCACCATATTCTTAAATGACAATTCACTGTGATGAAAAAGGTCCTATACACTTGATCTATTAATTGCATGATCTTCTTGTGTTGAACAAATATTTGAGCCTAATCTGTTTTCCTTCCAAATACCACTGATTTGATTAGATACTACCTCCTTACTTAGGTGAGAAATTTAGAAGACCAATACCTTATTCTTTAAGTTATTCTATCCACTACAGTCATGCATTGACCTGTGGTTGGATTTTTAAAGGAAAGAGGTACTCCTAGATATTTGAAAGGGAGGGATCCTTCACTGAAACCCAAGGTCCTTAAGATCTCTAGATTTATATGTTATTTAATACTTGTGAAGTAATTTGAGATCTTTTCACATCTTGCATACAAGCTGGATGCTCTAGAGAACTTCTCAAAGGATTTCTTATCAAGTAACACTAACTTTAACTTAGCTTACAAAATAGTAAAAGGTCATCCTTAAAACCAATATGCATCAAGTTTAATTATTTGTATCTTGGATGAAACTAGAAGTATGGCTTCCTTGTGACAACTTTTAACTCTCTATTTAAGTATTCCATTGTTATATAGAAAATGGTGACATGGTATCACCCAATCTTATGACTCTCTTTCCTTGATAGTTCCAGTGAGTTTTCCATTAATCGCCAGGGAATAGGAAATTGATGACACACACTCCCTTACCTAATTTATGAATTTTATAGGGAAACCTAAATTTGTAATTACAACCCTTAAGAATTCTTGTGGTTTCAATGGTAAAAAAGGAAGCAAAGGCAATGGAAGGAATACAAATACACGACTGTCCAATTCAATTTTTTCAAACTCAAATACAACTCAATCCAAAGTTTTCTCTAAATTTGGACAATAGTCTAGCTCCTAACAAACAATACTTACCATCTATGGTGGTGAATCAATCGAGCGTCTTGGATCCTTCCTGGTACCTAGTCTCTGGAACCACAAATTACTGAACAAATGAATTAAGAAATTTCAATGTGCATGGAAAATACAGCTGCAGTGAAATACTACAAATAATAGATTTTTTTAAAATCCAATTATAAGAATCACCTTCTTCGTTTTATAGTCATCTTAACAAATAGCATCTTCATCTTAATGTTGTTTTAAACTGTTATTATTTTTAGGGAAAATAGGAGATAGTCTATCCTCAATAATAATCAACAAACCATACACTGTACTTACTCTTTTCCTACAACTTTTCATCAAGGGATCTTTAACATTAACAGTGAATAAGGAAACAAAAGAATCATTTAAATTTGGAAAACTTTTTAAGGGGAAAGAAATAAAGAAATACCCACTAGTATCAGTTTAGTTTAGTTAATTAGCTCAATTCAGTTCAACCAATCAGTTCATTTTAGTGTCTTCCAGATGGGTGTAGGATTCAAAACCGAGTGAGCCTATGGATGGGGACTTACCCGCTAGAAAGGACTGAAATCCCTTGAAACAATCCCTAAGTTCTAGAACTACGTAGCCAGTATAGGTATGAGATGTCACCCATTAGATATAACTGACTTACTCATGGATCACCCATTAGTGCATTTAAATGTATTAGACTGATCCTTGGGGTCACCTGCTAGAGTAGGACTGACTCTACTGTAGTTGTCTTTAACAGTGGCACGATACTGATACCTATCTACATGGGGTTACAGGTTTGACCACAATTGGCTTACTATGGGGCATGTCGGTTAGATGAATATATCTCACAGTTTCAGTTACAGAAATCAGGACTATAAGATACAGTCAATTTAGCTCAGTAATACAGATTTCAAACTATCAGATTTAAACTACAAGACCACCCATTAGATAGGACTGATCTTGACTAAGGTTAATCAGTAGCAGCATAATCAGATTAAGAGATCACCCGCTAGGTAGGACTGATCTCATACTATATCAAATCTTCTTTATTATCTGTATAATCAGAGATCCCCCACTAGATAGGACTGATCTAACATTCAGTTACTCAGATACAGTATGGTACTCAGCTAATTCTATTAGATTCAAAACTATCAGACCCAATCACTTATGTTATCAGTTATCAGAACATATGTAATCAGTCTTCAGCTTCAGGACCATCAGATAAAGTCAACTAGACCTGTTCTTCATAATAAGAACTATTAGACACAGTTATCCATGTATCAGTAACATAATATCAGTCCCTCAGTATTCAATTTTATAGTATTCAGTCCCAACACGATCTTAGTTACAGTTATGTAGTCATGCATGCATTCTCACATTCATGTTAGTCAGTAAGTTATATTTGTTAATGCATATGAACCCCAAGTATTTAGCCTATCTCACTTACATACCAGTATATTTAAAGCACTAATGCATTTGCACTATGGTGTCTTATACCATAGGTTTAGAGGCACGAGCTCCCGATCAACAGTAGATTCCAGTCTCAACAGTCAAATTTAGAAGTGATTCCTCATCTTTTGAGGATGTGATGATTACATTATTATTTTATTTTCTAGTTTATTTCAGTAGATGGAATTAGTTAGGGACATGTCCCATCAACTCCTTATAAATACAATTTATAGGCTTTCAGAATACAACATGTTAGGCAATTATTTCAGAATTGTTTTGGTATTGTTATACCATTTTTAGACATTGTGTTATCAGATGTTTGTTTAGTGTTGAACCTTAAGTCCTTTCATTCATGTTTCTGCATTATCATATTATATTATGCAATGTATAGGTACTAATATCAGTCATGGGTTATCATGTGGTCCTTCGGGGTCATGAGCACCGTGTAGTGTTTCAGTTTAGAAAATCGAGGTATTATAAAATGGACAAGGAATCCAATCTTGCAAACATCACTACATTGCCCATTTCTCAATAGGAGGCTAATCAAGAAGATAAACCAAGATATGATGATAAGCTTTTTAATGTAGAATCCTTAATGATTTCCCAATCTACCAAATCAAATGATGTGGAAGATGCCCAAATAAAAAGAATGGTACTAGTTTCGAAAGAAGAACCAAAGTAAATCACATATGACGACTCTAGTTTATTTCAGCTGAAAGTCCTACGGGGAAGGCAATTCCAGAATTAGGGGTTAGACCTCATTTAAAACACTTTTTTACATTGTGCTATGAGGATGTGATAAGAATTCATCTACAAAGGCAAATTTTTGAATATAAGGAGAAGGAGTACAATCCCTACATTTCGCGATTTGACAATAATAGGGAGTATATGGAAGCCCCACCATCAATGGCCAAGAAATTCAACCTCTTATATAAAATTAGAGGACTAATGATGATCATACCATTACACAAGGAGCCAAATCACAAATTTTATGTGAAGTTGGGTAAAAGGTTCAAGTACTCAAAAGGGCCAGATCGAAGATCCCTTGACACTTACTCGCTTCTTCCAAGTTCAATCTTAGAAGATTTAAATCTTTTGCCCCTCTACCATTCATTACATAGTGAATGAAAGGTGGGACAAAGATTCAAATCTTACAAGTAGAATCACAAAAGGAAGTAGAGGAGACGTCATGCTAATACGTTAAAATAAGTACTGAATAAGAGGCACCTCATTAAGCCACAAAAAGTGACCCATATATTTTATTTTATGCATGATAGAATAGATTTTATTTTTGCATTTACTCATACATAATCACTGAAAAGGTTGTGCTTTGATGAATGTTGATTGAAATTGAAAAGGGGAATATGTGAACCTGGTATGTTGGACTGAATAACGAATTATAGATACCAAGATTTTGGTTTCAGTTACCATGATCGTGGTTTATGCCACTACAATAAAGAGGTCGTGTGACCAACATTGAGAAACTAGGACAGAGATCACGATCGAACCAGCTTAAATGACCATCCAACTGCCATTTCTACACACACACCTTTCTCTAATTCTCTTAAATTCTCTCAATTTTTTTACATTTTGTAGAGTATTACGGTGTCATTTCAATCCATATTCATCATCAAACTTGGTATGTTATCTCAATTCCCTTATTTTAATGTAATTTTATGCTTAGAACTTGTAGTTTAGGGAAAGGCCTGAAATATTATTTTCATTACAAAATAAATCCTTCTTTAAGATTATTATGGTGGTTAACTATTATAGTTTCAATATACACTAATCTAGAATTCTTGAGTATCGAAATTTAGGTGTTAAATAATTGTAATTCACATGTACACCATGTGTTCGATTAAATAACCCAATGAGTTCAATGTGAATTCTTTCAAATTTAGGGCTATGATCATGCATCCTAGGTACCCAATAAGTTCAATGTGAATTTTTTTTTCTAGATAGTACACAAGGTTAGGGTTAAAATTGTGTGTTTTTGAGTGATTTTCACACTGTTAACTTTGGTCTCAGGTACCACAATCGCAATCCAGATGACCGTGATTGCGATATTGCGATCGTAGTCACTTCTCCTTGATTGCCATACTTGAGGGCAATGTTTGCAGAAACAAAAATTTTTGCACATCTATTTCTCACCCCCAAAAACATTCTATAACACCACCATATGAGTTTGATTGATCAATATAGCATGCTTTTGGATATGATTGAGATAATGATCGTCTGTCATGTATTGCTTATAGGTACTAAGCCACCAGAATAGGAGATTTTGATAGCACTAGATTCATGTTCACTAAATGTCAAAACCTCTACTATGCTGACTTACAAAGGACAAAGCTACTCCCAGAGAGGGGTATTAGCTTTAAAAAAGTTATGGAGAAGCTCCTAAGTTTCTATGCCAGACTTACTACATGGAGGTGCTTTGGCCCAGTACCTTGCCATGCTAATGAGAAGTAGGTGCATGAATTCTACATAAACCTCAACATAATTTCTCTCACAAACCCAATGATGACAATACGGGGTAAAGAAGTGAACTTCAGAGCAAAGTAGATTATTAAGGTGTATGGCCTCCCAGTTGCTAACATGCATTAGTTTTATGCAAAATCATGCAAACCAGGGACCTGGATAGCAAAGATTTAACATCCTGATAAAAAGGTTTCCTGGGCCACCATCAAGAAAGACATTTTGATGAATAATTTCACACCAGGGGCTAGGATTTGGCTAAATATTAACTATAGAAAAATATTGCCAAGCAGTTACATGAACATTATCACAGACTCTTGAGCTGAGATGGTGGCTTGTATCCTATTTGTCATGGTACTCAATAAGGGTTAGATTGTGCTATCAGGGTAGAGGTACTTCAAGAACCATAGAGGTACACATTTCCTCTTCCCATCCCTTATTACTAACCTATGTAGGAGAGCACAGGTAGAGGAGTATGCTGCTGGTTCATAAGTGGTCCCAAGCGCATGCAACTTCCCACTCAAATTTTGGGGTGAGGGTACCCCAGGTCAGAGCAAGAAAAGGAAGAAGGACTCATGCAAGTCAACCCAGAAGGAAATAGATTCTTGTAGAAATTCATAAGCCAAACCCTTTGATGACATCTTAGGTTAGATGCGAGAAGTTATGGAGCTAGTGTCCAGATTCACCTAGGGACGAGAAGAGTCAACCACAGCTCACCACTTAAATATGACTCAATCTAATTATGACATATACTATGAGGAGTAGAAGAAGAAATGAGACACAATTTATAGGTTGGAGAGAGCCTACTCATCTTTGTTCGAATCATGTAAGAACCTCAGGTACTTTGATGAGAAGATAAAGAAGAGGAAAAAGAAGAGGGACAAATTCTTTAGCAAGATGCGGAAATGGGTAAAGTGCATGTGAAAGGTCCTAAACCCCCATGATATATTGCCTTCTCCCTATGTGGAGAGTGATTATAAGTCCTCTGTATATTGGTCAGTTGATGATATCGATAGTGATGGTACAAATTCAATGGGAGAGAGCAATTCCTGATACTGATCGAGAAAGACCCCATATATTTTGCTTATGCTTTATTGATCATGCAGTGGGGACACTACTAGCTTCTAAGTTCGGAGTGTTTTTCCCTAGATTTTATATTATTTTGATTGTTGCTAGATGTTTTTACAAAAGTTATGGATGACATTTTGGATGTTATATTTGGGCACTTTGAGCATGCCCACGTTTGCATGGATTATCATGTTTTTGTTCAGTTCTCTTCTTCTTACTTTAGTTTTGGTTGGATTGTTATGATGCCTAGTGAGCCTTGCACTATGATAGATTGAGTGATGATATTATTAAGGTAAAATCTTGCTGTTTGGGTTGTGAGCCATAGATGCAGGGGAATTCTGAGTTCCCATAGAATCTAAGTACTTAATACTAGGGGAGTCTGAGTACTTGTGGCATTATAAATTTTGGGTCCCATTGTGTACTAATGGCAAAGTCTAAGTAGCCATATGGTTTGTTTGCCCATATTTTACCAAAATGTGAAGCTAATGCTTAGGTTGTAGGTTGGAAAATTGTGTGTAGGGAAAATGCAAAACAAACAACCCTCTCCGTCTAAAAATTTTCAAAAACTCAAGGGGCATGGACTTGAGCAACTTACTAAAATAACTTTTTTTCCATTTGTGGCTTTGCAAATTTTTGACTTGTGAATAGTGATAGGTTCTCCATTGTTTTTCTAGAGGGAGGGGCAATTGATCCACCTTGCATAATTTTACATGCAATGTGTGGTGAGGAAATTGTCTTCATCTCTTTTATACTTTTATTATCTCGAACTTATGCAATTAACCTTTCAAAGCTAATTTTTATAATATTTGGTTGGAGAAATGATCTTAGGCCATCTTTGTGACTTTGGAAACTACTTCATTAAAAAAAGCTGCCCATTAATGATTGTAATCCCTAGTTACCCACTTTAAGCCTTTGGATCCTTTTTTGGCACATATATTATAACCTGTGAACCCTTCTTTATATCCCTCTAGTTAACCAAACCCTCATTTAACTTACAAATGCAACTTGAGGGGAAAATCCTATTTTAGGGGTGGTGAAGATTGATGGAAGTAATTTTGGGGTCACTAAATTTTTAGTGAAATGCCCTAGTACCCAACAGTTTAAAACAAATAATAGAAAAAAGGGTTAAGCAAAGGAAAGAATTGAATAGAAATTGCATGAAAAAAATAGAAGAAAATGGGTGAAAAAAAGAGGAAAAAAGAAGGCATATGAAAAGATAACAGATCAAAGAGAAGTGGCCCATAGTAAAAAAGGAGGATTAAATAGTGTGATGTAGATTTTGAAGGAAGGGTGTAGCCTTATTATTCACAAATGATATCCTACCTAACCCAAACCTACGTTACAAGCTCAACAAATACTTTGAGATCTTTAAAAATTTACTTTCTTTTTAGTGGCGATTGAAAATAGGGGCAAGCCTATGGTATGACACTTGTTAACATAGAGAGTTCTTGTGAGGGAGAGATTTTTTGCAGTTAAATTTGTAGTTACATACTTAGTATCTTGGTATATGGAATTTTTTTTCTTCTGAGGAGGAATGTGATTGTATAGAGGTGGATTTTTTTTACCTTCTGATAATGCTCAACTTACACCGCAATTTAGTGAAAGACGGTCATCTTCAGTATATTTACCCAACTTTGGGGTTAGGGTCAAATACACAAGGAACAATATGAGTGGCGGTTAAATCAATTTGAAACTATAGCTACAAGTTTAATTCAAACAAATAATGCAAAAAGATAAAGTGGGTTTTTTTAGTGATTAGAAAATAATTGTCGGTCGCTTTAATATGTGTTTGTAATCAAGATTTTTTTAAATAACCATAATAATGTTCACTAGGGCTTATGGTATATGACAGATGCTAAAGGTGACTCAAGATTCTAATGGTGGTTAGGATAACAAGCTATCTTTATCGATGATATGCTCAAATGTCTCTCAACCTATTTAAACGTCTAATTTCCTGATCATCTCAGACTCAAGAAATTTCTATTCACTGTCCAGATTTTACCTCAGTATAATTAACCTTGTTACAGCGCTGATTATTAAATGAAGTATTTTAGAGTCCTTATTAATAATTCACTTCCTACTGTATATGATTTCTTTCTCAAGAAAATCAAAGTAGGTGTGTCTACTGTTTTCAACAAATAGACGTTAATTAAAATCTCAGAATTATCAAGAAATCGTAACACATATTAAATCTTGAGTCTTTAGCACATCGTCATGACCTAACCCCCAGATCCCATAATTCTAGTTAATTGAGTTTAGCTATTCATGATGCAAGGAAAAAGTACACGAATTGAATTCATAAGTGAGAAGATTAATTTACAATAATGATGAAAATTAAGAAGTATAGCTTGAGTTGAACCATGGTACAACACTCCCAAAATATTTTAACTAGCGAGAGAGATATATCATATGTTTTTCGAATAAAGATAAGTCCCAAAAATAATTCTCCTTAGAAAATCCTAAAACAAGGCTTTAAATAGTTTAACCTAATTAAGTAAATAAAATCAAAGTTGCAGTTTTTCCTCAAAATAGATGATGACATCTGTGAAGGCTTATCATGACTATGATGGCTTATCACGAATGTGTCAGCTCCTCTGTACTTTTGGCTTTTGCTGCCTAAGGTTGATGAAAATGATGATGCCTTAACACCAGCCTAACGACATATCACGGATGTCTTCACAAAACTATTTTCAACTTCCATCATCTATTTAAGGCTGACGATTCTCCTGATGCTTTATCTCTAGCCTGACGACATGTTATAGATGTTGTCATAAAACTGTCTTCAACTTTCATCTTCTGTTTAAAGATAACAACATTCCTGACGGCGTATCATACTTTTAACCTTATATCATTAGATGTTCTCACAAGCTTCAACTCATGCTTAAGTCTGACGACAACTATGATAGCTTATCACAAGGCTGATGTGTAATGCCCCACAAAATCCTCTTCTAGTCTAAGCCTTAGAGCGTATTTGGTAAGGAGAATATCTGAGTCAAAATGTTTCAAAAATATCCTCCTAAGTATGAAATACTTTTAATTGTGTGGGAATCGATTTGAGCATTAATTAAGATCATAGAGGTCCCAAAACTCATGGTCGAGTTGAAAGCTTTGCTATCATTCAAGTTTTAGTGATCGTAAAAATTTTAGTCAACTTTAATAGACCATTACTTGTTGTATATGATGAACTAGGTGGGTTTCTATATATAAAAGGAAATATCTTTCGATTAGCTTTCCAACAATACTAATTTTACCTAAATCCGATATCGGAGCAAAGAGTTATCCCAAATTTATTCTAGCATGTCAAGCTAAAAAATGGTGACTACATTTTTGACGGGCTATCACGTTTCTGATGACCTTTTTGATGACGTCATCATATTATGATGACATTTCTGACGATGTCATCAACCCTGGATAGTAAATCAAGAATTTGGAACCCTTTTGTGATGACCATTCGGGACGGCCTATCACGGACCTGATGTCTATCACGGATGGCAACAAGTATATTTTTCCAGCAGTTCAAGGGCATTTTTACAAGGGTATTTTGGTAATTTTACACCTTCTTTGATCCTTTACAAATATGAGGAACCCTCATTCAAACCCTAATTTAATTATTTTCTTTTCCGATTCTCACAAGAATATCTAGGGTTTCATTCAAGAACCCTAATCATTGAAAATTTATCCATAAATTCATCAAGGTTTCTTCAAGAATCAAGTTCCTCATAGTGTGGGCTTTAAGAATTTATTTATTTCAAGTGTGGATAAAGTTTCAAGAACTAAAGTTCATCAATATCAAAGGTTAAGGTATGTAGATTTGATTCTTGTGTCCCTTTGATCCAAGAAGCTGAAGAACCCATTTTAAAACTAATAGAATTTTATGTTTATGAGTTGTTAGTGATTTGTATGAGTTGAAATGGATTTTTAATGTGTTTTTGTGTTTTGATTTATGTTTGCCTAAAAAATTTATGAGCTTTGACCTTTGTATGTGGAATTCATGTGATGTTTGTGATAGACCCTCTTGAAGTTGTTTTTCCATGTGATAGGTTCATGACTTTTTGGTGTAGAAATGGTTGAATAAGTGAAGAACGTTCCCCATAGGTTTGATAAATAGTTTATGTGAGCTAGTCCATGCATGCTTAGTGTTTGATAAAATACCTTAGCGAGTGAAATGTGCCAAGATAGCATGAAATTCCCAAGTAGGTGTAAAATGTTTCATGTCTAGTGGTTGTTGAAAGACCCTAGAGAACAAGTCGAGATATGATGGTTGTAAATCCTCCAATTTATATGCTCTTGATATATGTGAAGATTTTATGACATGCGAAGAGGTTAGAAAGTAAGTTATGATGTGTTAGTATGAAGTCTCCCTTAGCCATGGGATATACAAACACTTGTCAAGATCGATATAGATATGAAATAGCTGAGGTAAAACCTTGTTGAAGGGAGTATAATCTAGTACCATGTTTCCCCTGAGTTATTAAATGATTATGATCCCGAGATGCTGAAACTAAGTCCTTCACAACTGTTATGATGAATAGACGTTTGAGATGCTTAAATGGTTGAGGTGATGTTTAATTACTGTGGAAATGAACATATGGCATGATTCCTAAATTACTTGTGAAGATTCTTGAAGAATTGTGATGATGCATTAATGCTTGTGATGATGAATAAATGATGATGGTTAGTTTTATGCTATCGAGTCCTGGGGGTATTTATACCCAAAAATAGAGCTGTTATCTAGAGACCGTGTTAGTTTCTCAATAATTCTAGTTGCGCCATGATTCTCAGAACTCCGTGAACTGTAGAACTCTATTTCCTCAGACACGTCCTGAACTTAAAAAAGCTCAGTAATCTTAGAAATCTCTGTAATCTCTTTATCATTAGTAATCTAGCCTTACTCTGTAATTAACTCAGATCTAATAGTATTCAAGTAATTCAATTCTTATATCAGAAGTGATTTGATTAATCTATTCAAGCTCTGTATCATCAGTCAGATACTATGATTCGATGTCTTTTTCGTTAGATACAGAACTAAGTAATCTCAGCGTAACTCAGTTGGATCTCTTGAGAAACATGATTAGTATCAGATTTAGTTCAGTTGTACTCAGTTAAGAATTCAGTCAGAGTCTTTCAGTGGGGAATAGAAACTAGCATCAAGCGAGCTCAAGGATGGGAACTAACCTACTATTAGAGGGTTTAATTCTTAGATGCATTCTTTGTGCTCCAGAACTACATTGCCAACGCAGGTTGAGGCATCATACTTACTAGTTGAGGGTAGATGAGAGACATCATACCTATTACATGAGGGTATATGAGGTGGCTTGACCTGTTAGATAAGGGCTTCACCATTCTTATTTGAGCACCTAATAGATGAGGGTCACATAAAGATAATGCATATAAAGATAATTTCTTTACCTATGGTATGGTATTGACACCTCCTAACTGGGGGTAGAGTTTGGACCCCACCTATGGTAGGTTGGGGTATGTTTCTTAAGTGACTACTTCCCATAGTTTCAATTATAGATTCAGTCTCAGTTTTAGAATCAATCTTCAGAAATTAGGACTATCATATACATTCATCAATCTTTATGAGAAACTTAGATAGTTCCATTGATTCGTGAACCATACCGACAGATAGGCTTGTACACATATATATAGTTGATTGATATCATATTTGTAGATATGCCGCCAGATAGGCTTGATCACAGTATCTGATTTCAATTGAATATTTTTTATTATTAGATTCAGATATAAGCATACTTCTTATCATTGATATTCCCTTCTAGAATAATCTGTTAGCAAAGTTGATCTCTAATTCTTTTATTCGAAAATTGTAAGGTCAAATTACAGTCCTTGATATAAGCATATCCAGAACCTCAGTTATCAATATCAGAGGAGTCACTAAGTATCTCAATGTCAGTAGTGAGTTCAGTCTGAAGTAAAGTGGTATACGAGTTTTAATATGTAAAGTTGCGATGATTGTGTTCATGTTTTGTGCATTCATGTATGTGTTCTCATGCGGCATCTTGAATGATTATTCATTTTGCATATTGTGCATGCATGAGCCCTTGCAATAGCCTACCTCATCTACATACTCGGTATATTCCTGTACTGATGCATTTGTGCTATGGTATTTTATTTGATACCGTAGGTTCAGAGTCACAGGATCCAGATTATCCTCAGTAGTTTAGTCTCCGTCAGCAGCAGTAGCCGTGAGTCCTCTTTTTTTGAGGATGAATCTCAATTTACTATTATTGTTTTAGATTTTATTTATTTTTAGTTGACAGAGTTAGTTGGGGACCTGTCCCATCAACTCCACAATTCAGACACTTTAGAGGTTTTTCAAACGAATGTATTAGTATTCAGTTTTTAGTTTTGAGTATGTATAGATGTGTTGAACCTTATGGCAAATTTTTGCATTTATATCTGATATTATGTAATGTACTGGTATAGATATTAGAAATAGGCTATTTTGTGTTACTTTGGGTCCATAAGAACCGTGTGACATCTCAGGATAGGATCGTAGGGCCTTACAAACTTTGTATCAGAGTCTATGGTTCAAGAGTATCATAGGGAGTCTAGAAAGCTGCATCTAGTAGAGTCTTGTACATGGGTGTGTAGCACACCATATTTATGTACGTGAGGCTACAGGATATTCTTAGGAGCAGTACTCTGCTTTTAGTGATCATTTTGTGTGAATGAGTGTAAGCTCAAGTTGATTCTCAGTCTAATCCACTTCATTCTTTCATTTACAGAGTATGCCTCCTCGTAGAGAATTTTTCCATATGGTTGATGATCAGTCCCCTCAGTTAGTAGATCCTTAAAATGAGAGTGTGTCATATGCTGAGTTTTGGGCAGTTTTCCAGGCACTGGCCCAGGTGGTGACTAATAGTCATGGCAACCGTCAGGCAGCAGTCCTACCTCAGCAATATGGGAATTCTGCCGCAGCCAGGATAAGAAGCTTCATGAAAATGAACCCGCCCAAATTATTTGGGTCAGTAGTAGGTGAGGATCCACAGTTGTTTCTTGAGGAGGTAAAGATGATCTCTTATCTTGTGCATATGTCAGAGGAGGAGAGTGTTGCGTTAGCATCTTATAGGTTTAAAGATATTGCTCATAATTGGGTAGTGATGTGGGAGAAAAGTAGAGGGGAGAATGCAGCTCCCGTGACTTGGCTAGAGTTTTAGAGTGCCTTTCTAAATAGGTTTTTCCCGCTAGAAATGAGAAAAGCTAAGGTAGAAAAGTTTATGAACCTAAGGTAAGGCTCCATGACAGTGAAAGGGTATTGTATTAAGTTTAACCAATTAGCTAAGTATGCTCCCGACTTGATAGCTGACCCTAGAGCTAGTATGAGTAAGTTATTGACTGGGGTATCAAGAGATGTGTTGAAAGAGTGTAGAGCTGCCATGCTTAATAGAGAGATGGATCTTTCTAGGCTAATGATTCATATGCAATAGATTGAGGCAGATAAGATGAAGGAGAGATGGAGAGTGAGTCAGAGAGACAAGACAGGTAGTGGTGGTTTCTCACAGTCAGGGTCTCGAGGTGGTAGTCATTCTCAGTATGGTCAGAGATTTTTAGTTCCAGATCCATCTTTAGCTATTGTACTCGCACCAGTATTTGGGGGTTTTAGATTTGAGGGAGCTCCAATCTCTAAGTAACAGAATAGTACTAGTTGTGTTTGTACCTACCGTTGTGTGAAGAATTTGGTAACAATCATAAGGGTGTATGTATAACCTGTAGTATTGTGTTCTTTGGATGTGGTGAGACCGGTCACAAATATTGAGACTATCCTAATCCAGGTCCTCGAAGACAGCGTAGTCATCCTTTAGCTCATAATAGACTGTATGCACCTCAGGCTCGCCTTGATCTGGAAAGATCCTCTGAAATTTAGCTGGGTATGTTATGAGCGCTTCATCTTTATGTTATGCTTTGATTGATCCTTTTCTCTCATTTTGAGCTTATATGTTAGCATGAGTCATGCATAAGTTTTAGATCTTGATCGGTCAATTATGACCCAGTCTGTAGGTTCCCCACACATCACTCTAGTATTTTAGCGAAGTGTGTTTAGAGGGACATAGAGTCCCAAGGGGGAGATAGCCCATGGTATTATGATGTTGCATTCGATTAGATTCATCTTGATGCCTGTTCAGATTTTTCTTTTGAAGTTAGCATCAATCATTTTGGCATTGTCAAGTCGTGCTTTCAAAAGTCAGCTTAACCGAACATTCATGTATTAGATATGCGCATTTTGTAGAAGGAGTTCAGCTTGTCAGTGTGTAATCAGTCGTGTATTCATGAGATCATCCTAGTTATAAGTCCATGCATCAGATATGCATATGTAATATGAGAATTCAGCTATGAGAATCATCAGTCGAGCATTGCATGCAACATATATGCATGCCCAGTGTGAGAACTCTATATGTCAGTCGTTCTACTTCGATAGTCCTGATCTGAGATGTTTCCATTTCTTGATTAAGTTTTGTTGATCCATAATCACAATCTATTAAGTGACATTAAAGGACGAATGTTCTCAAGGGGGAGATAATATAATGCACCGCAAAATCCTCTTCTAGTCTAAGCCTTAGAGCGTATTTGGTAAAACAAAAATCCAAGTCAAAATGGTTCAGAAATGTCCTCCCAAGTATGAAATACTTTGAATTATGTGGGAAACTATTTGAGCATGAATTAAGATCATAGAGGTCCCCTAACTCATGGTCAAACTGAAATCTTTCCTATCGTTCAAGTTTTAGTGACCGTAAAAATTTAGGTCAACATCAATTTCACCTAAATCCAATATCAGATTAAAGAGTTATCCTCATTTTATTCCAGAATGTATAGATGGAAAACGGTGCCGATGTTTCTGACGGGCTATCACGTTTCTGATGACTTTTTTGACACCGTTGTAACATTATGATGACATTTCTAATGACATCATCATCCCTGGAAAGAAAATCAAGAATTTGGACCACTTTTGTGATGACCAATCGTGACGGCCTATCACGGACCTGACGGTCTGTCATGGATGGCGTCAAGTATATTTTTCCAGCAATTCAAAGGCATGTTTGCAAGGGTATTTTAATCATTTCCCATCATGTTTTAGCCACTATAAGTGTGAGAAACCCTCATTCAAACCCTAATTCAATCATTTTCTTTTCCAATTCTCTCAAGAATATCTAGGGTTTCATTCAAGAACCCTAATCTTCTAAAATTCATCCATAAATTCTTCAAGGTTTCTTCATGAATCAAGTTCGTCATAGTGTGGGTTTCAATAATTTATTTATTTCAAGTGTGGATAAAGTTTCAAGAACTAAAGTTCATCTTATTTCAAAGGTTAGGTATGTAGACATTGATTCATGGGTCCCTTTCGTCCAAGAAGCTCAAGAATCCATTTTAAAACTAAACGAGTTTTATTTTTATTAGTTGTTATTGATTTGTATGAGTTCAAATGGATGTTTAATGTGTTGTTGAGTTTTGATTTATGTTTTCCTCCAAAATTTATGAGCTTTGACCCTAGTATGTAGAATTCATGTGATACTTTTGATAGACCCTCTTGAAGTTGTTTTTTCATGTGATATGTTCATGAATTTTAGGTGTAGAAATGGTTGATATGTGAAGAACGTTCCCCATATGTTTGATAAAGAGCTTAGGTGAAGAATAAGGGCCACTATAATATGTTGAATAGGTAACCCCAAATTGTGAGCTAATCCATGGATGCCTAGTGTTTGATAAAAAGCCTTAGTGATTGAAATTCGCAAGAGGTGTAAAATCAGTCAGGTCTAGTGGTTGTTGAAAAATCCTAGTGAACCAGTTGAGATATGATGGTTGTAAATTCCCCTAATTATGTGCTCTTGATATATGTTAAGCTTTTAATACATGTCAAGTGGTTAGCAAGTAAGTTATGACGTGATAGTATGAAATCTCGTCTAGCCATGGGATATCCAAACATATGTCAAGATCGATATAGGTATGAAATAGCTGAGGTAAAACCTTGTTGAAGGGAGTATAATCTAGTACCATGTTTCACCTACGTTATTATATGATTATGATTCTAATTTGCGAAAAGTTACTCCTTCACGACTCTTATGATTAATAGACGTTTGAGATCCGTAAATGGTTGAGGTGATGTTTAATGACTTTGGAAATGAACATATGGCATGAGTCATAAATTACTTGTGCAGATGCTTGAAGGATTATGATAATGTACGAATGCTTATGATGATGAATAAATGATGATGCTTAGTTTTATGCTATCGAGTCCTGGGGGTATTTATACCTGAAAATATAGTTGTTGTCTAAAGCCCGTGTTAGTTTCTCGATAATTCTAGTTGAGCCATGATTCTCAAAACTCCGTGAACTATAGAACATAGTATCCTCAGACAACTATCGAACTTAAAAAAGCTCCGAAATCTCAGAAATTTCTGTAATGTTTGTATTATTAATAACCTAGCCTTAGTCCTGTAATCAGCTCAGATCTTATAGTATTCAAGTAATTAAATTCTAATCTCAGAAATGATTTGATTAATCTATTCAAGCTCTGTATCGTCAGTCAGATACTATGATTTGATGTCTTTTCCATTAGATACGAAACTAAGTAATCTCAGCGTAACTCGGTTAGATCTTTTGAGAAACATGATCAGTATTAGATTCAATTCATTTGTACTCAGTTAAGAATTCAGTCAGAGGCTTTTTGTTGGGAGTAGAAATGAGCACCGAGGGAGCTCAAGGATGGGAACTCACCAACTATTAGAGGGTGTGATTCTTAGATACTATCTTTGTGCTCCATAACTACGTAGCTAGTGTAGGTTGAGACATCATACCTACTAGTTGAGGGTAGATGAGCGACATCATACCTATTAGATTAGGGTCAATGAGATGGCTTCACCTGTTAGATGAGGGCTCCACCATTCTCGTTAGAGCACCTGATATATGAGGGTCACATATAGATAATGCATATAAAGATAATGTCTTTAACCGTGGCAGGGTATTGGTACCCTCTAAACCGAGTGTAGAGGTTGGACCTCACCTGTAGTAGATTGAGGAATGTCGGTTAAGTGATTAGTTCCCACAGTTTTGGTTTTAGAATCAATCTTCAGAAATCAGGACTGTTAGATACAATCATATATCTTTATGAGGAACTCAAATAGTTCCATTGATTCATGGACCGTACCGACAGATAGGCTTGGTCATATATACGGTTGATTGATATCATATTCAGAGATATGCCGCCAAATAGGCTTAATCACAGTATTAAATTTCTATTGAATATTCTTGTCATCAGATTCATATATAATCATACTTTTTATCATTAATAATCACTTCTAGAATAATCTGTTAGTAAAGTTGATCTCTAATTCTGTCAGTCGAAAGCAGTAAGCTCAGAGTATAGTCCTTGATGTAAGCACATCCATATCCTTAGTTTTCAGTATCAGAGGGGTCAGTGATTCAGTATCTCACTGTCAGTAGTGAGTTCAGTCTGCAGTAAAGTGGTATGCGATTTTCAGTATCTAGAGTTTCGATGATTTTGTTCATGTCTTGTGGATTCATGTATGTGTTCTCATGCAGCAGCTTTCATAATTATTCAGTTTAGATATTGTGCATGTCTGAGCCCTTGGATAAGCCAACCTCATCTACATACTCGGTACATTATTGTACTGACACATTTACTCCATGGTGTTTTATTTGACAACATAGGTTCAGAGGCACAGGATCAAGATTATCCTTAGTAGTTCAGTCCCCGTCAGCAGTAGTAGTAGTGAGTCCTCTTCTTTCAAGGACAAATCTCAGTTTACTATTATAGTTTCAGATTTGGTTTATATTCAGTGTATGAAGTTAGTTGGTGACCTGTCCCATCAACTCCACAGTTCAGAAAGTTGAGAGGCTTCTCAGACAGATGCATTAGTATTCAATTTTCAGTTTTGAGTATGTATAGATGTGTTGAACCTTGTGGCAAGTTTCCTCATTTATTTTAGATATTATGCAGTGTACATGTACAGATATCAGAAAAGGGTTAGCTTGTTGTCCTTCGGGTCCATAAGCACCGTGTGACGTCTCATAATGGGATCTCAGGGCGTTACATGACCACTTATCACAGATGTCGTCAGACACACTTCTCTTCAGATTCCTCTAGTTTTAAACTTCTTTTCTTCCATTCTTGTTGGTTCTCCATCCCATCAGCTTAAACTGTAAAATCAGACATAAACAAATCAAAAACGACAAAAGTTGCTTAATACTACGCAATTATTCTTGGTTAAAGGACTTAAATGTGTTAGAAATGGCTCACACATCAACACCCTCAACATAAAACAATTTCTTGTCCTCAAAAAACTAAAACACAATACTACAATGCTTAAACAAGACTCATAAGATACCTATGATAGTTGATCATCAATTTTAGTTCAAAACACATTACTCTGTCCATTTTCAATCTCTTTAAACATAGTTGTGCCTATCCATGAAGATCAATAATGTGATAGAAAGGAATAAAGGTATGGCATCAACTTAGCAACAATAATAATGCATATGTACAAATTACACTACCCAAACAAGTTAGCAACTAGCAACATAACTAGTGTGCCCTCACTACAAAGAAGTCCCACGTAACTTATATTAGGCATTCATATGTATCCATGGGGACAAACACCAGACACACACTCTCAGAATGAAATTCCAATCAATGTATGCTGAATACCATAGGCTTGCGATTATTTACATTACCAAGTCTTTCAGACAAGTTATCTAGGATTACTATAGGTCTTCTCTTAGACTTGTAATGTTAGATAGGGGATCGTATGATACTCGATGATATTTAAAGTCACTAAACCTCCTTGATATTACACTAGATTTTTGGGGTATAACTAATTAGCCTTTATCTATTCTTCTTCTTCCTTGATCACAGTTATTCAGGATGAGTCTGGTTGTTTTCTACAATCATTTTTATTTTTTCATAACTTTTCCTTTTCTTGTGGTTTTCCACCATACCCAACTTTTTATTCTTTTCTTTTACTCTACCTTTCTTCGTACTCATTTTACATCACACACCCCTATGATAGCCACCATCAACTTAGGCCATTTTCCTAAGTCAAGGTGCACAGTGTCGAAGGAGGACCATGGCCAAAATAGGTTCATTATGATATAAACTGGAAAAGTGACATGTCATATAAAGAAATAGGCTAATCAGGCTCAAAGCAGGGATCAAGTGATATTCTACATACATACAGGGATGGTTATTTAGGCTAAAAGTGAGCTAATATCAAAACGGCCTATTATCCTTTTCTAACCCCTATCCTTCAACTAAGGTAAGACTAACAAGGCAAGTTCTGGATTTCAACGTACAATGGGAACTAGGTAGTATCTCCAACACAAATAGCACAAAGGTACATCACAAGCTACTACTCATTCGGTTCATGCACTTGTTAGTAATGATTATTATGTCCCTAGTGCTAATGCTATAACAAGATGCACAATGGTCACACATAATTGCATGTCACAAAGTTATTAAATAGACCTTTAGTCGAAAATCAACAAAAATATGTTAACTTACTAATATATTTGTATTTCTCCTAGTTAACTTCAACACATCACTAAACAAAACACAATACGCCTAAATATACTGGCTCTACTAGGAATAAGACTCCAAGGAAAAGAGGCATGGCAACAAAAACCCCTAGAGGACATCCACACCCACAAGTAGCCTCAAACTCAACTTAAAATTATGTAATGTCCCCAATACGTCAAACCAAAACAATAGAGTTAGAAACAAACCTGTGGCACCATGGGTACGAAGATTTGATGTCAGTCACATAACACGAATACAAAGAACAAAATACATTGGGTTGCCTCCCAAGCAGCGCCTAATTTAATGTCGCAGCACGACATCATTCAGTCATCCTTTATCCCTCCACTTAGAAGATTTGAATTATCGGCCCATCTTTTGATCTTTACATCTTTTAGGTGCGTTGGGCAAATATGTGGGAATAATAAGGAATGTTCTATCACGCCACTTCGAATACTTGAACTGCTTGCCTAATTTTGCATCAAACTTTCATATGGGCTCATTGGACAATGGTGTAAATCTTTAAAAGAAACTAAATGGACATCAATCTTTGAGCTTCTTAGCCTTCAACATTGGTGCTGTAGTATACCTTTTTGGAAGGACAAATTCCAAAATGTATGAATTTTCCTCCTTATTTTCAAAATTCGTCATTTGCTTAGACGATTCAACTTTCATCACATCCACCAAGCATAATGTTGAAATGTGGTTCTAATGAAGACTAACTCTCAATTTTGGAGTAGCAACCCTATTAGTATTTTTGCCTCGTAATGGACTAGAGTCTTCACAAGGATTGTGCTTGATTTCGTCTTTTGACTCTAGTACCATTTCCTCATTTTTGGCATCTTCATTCATAAATAGTTCTGTTAATTGGGAAATCACCGAGGATTTCTCAACATCAAGCTCATCATCAACATCATATTCTTGCTCCACATCTTCACACTCGTCCTTTATGTTAAATGATTCCATAGATAAGATATCATCTATACATAATATGGAAAAGTTCTTTGAATGCTTGACCTTTATGTCCATATCCTCTATCATTCTTCTTTCCTCATTATTTTCCCTTATGTCTTGATGTATATCACATATGATATCATTTGTTATGTCCATAAACTCCAATATTATTTGAAGCATAGTTTCAATTCCACTCTTTCTGGTGCTTCGTTCTTCCTGTTCTTGACCATAAGACCTATCAAAATTATAAGAAGAATTAGCATTTGGATTCGCATACCGGGGAGAGGGGGTATTTATTAAATCTCTCCAATGTCCATCTTGACCATCACATAAAGAACAATCATACAGATAGGATGGAGATTGTGCACACATCTCTCTCCGGGAAGTATATCTATAATCTTGCCAAAAGTGAGGTCCATAACAATATGGACATGGATCATTAAGATAAAATTTCAAACCACGAAGCTCATGTTCATTCCACGATGCCATAATAATAAGTAAACTAAAATAAAAATCTACCTAACACAAGAAATAAATGAAAACTAAAAACAAATATTTATAAGTTTGAATTCAAGCAAGTAGGCTAAAATTCTCGACCAACTTAATACGCCAAATTGTTCCCCGACAACGGCCATTTTTGATAACGCTGAACTTATACCTCAATTTAATGCAAGCGATCGTCGTCAATATAACTACCCAACTTTGGAGTCAGGATCGAATAAAGAAGGAAATATGTGAGTAGCGATTATATCAATTTGAAACTACAGCTATAAGTTTATTTCAAACAAATAATGCAAAAAGATAAAGTGGGGGTATTTAATGCTTAGCAAATAATTTTCAGTCGCTTTAATCAGTGTTGGTAATCAAAATTTTATTAAATAACAAGAATTATGTTAAATAAGGCTTATGGTACATGACAGATGCTAAAGGTTACTCAAGATTCTCACGGCATTTAGGATAACAAGTTATCTTTATTGATGATATGCTCAAATGTCTCTTGACATATTTAATCGTATAATTTCCTAATCCTCTAAGACGTAGGAAATCCCTATTCACTGCCCAGATTTTACCTCATGTTAATCAACCTTGTTACAACGTTGATTATTAAATGAAGTATTTTCGAGTCCCTATTGATAATTCACTTCCTACTGGATATGATTTCTTTCTCAAGCAAATCAAAGAAGGAGAGTCTACTGTTTGCAACAAACATATGGTATTTAAAATCTCAGAATTATCAAGAAATCATAATACCTATTAAATTTTGAGTGTTTTGCATATCTTCATGACCTAACCCTAGATCCCATAATTAATGTTAATGGAGTTTAGCTACTCATGATGAAAGGAACAAGTAAATGAATCGAATTAATAAGTGAGAAGATTAACTTACAACATTAATGAAAATTAAGAAGTATAACTTGAATTTAACCACGGTACAAAACTCCCAAAATATTTTAACTAGCGAGAGAGAAATATAGTATCTTTTTTGAATAAAGATGAGTACCAAAAATAAGTCTCCTTAGAAAACCCCAAAATAAGGCTTTTAATAGTATAACCTAATTAAGGAAATAAAATCAAAGCTAAAGCTTTTCCTCGGAATAGAGGACGACATACATGACGGCTTATCATGAGTATGATGGCTTATCAAGGAAGTCATAAGCTCCTCTGCACTTTTGGCTTTCACGGCCTAAGCCTGACAACTACGATAACGCCTAATCACCAGCCTAACGACATGAAATAGATGTTGTCACCATACTGACTTCAACTTCCATCTTCTGTTTAAGTATGATGATGCTCCTGATGCCTTATCGTCGAACTGGCGATGTGTGATGGATGTCGTGACACAACTGTCTTTATATTTTATCTTTTGTTTAATGATGATGACATTCATGATGGTGTATCACACTTTTGACGTCATATCACCAGATGTCGTCATAGGCTTCAACTCATGCTTAAGTCTGACGACAACTGTGTTAGCCTATCACAGGGCTGATGACTTATCACAGATGCCGTCAGCCACACTTCACATCAAATTCCTCTTGATTTCAACAAATTTTCTTTCATTATTTTTGGTTCTCTATCCCATAAGCATAAAGTGTAAAATCAGACATAAACAAATCAAAAACGACAAAAGTTGCTTAAGACTTCACAATTATTTTTGTTTAAAGGTCTCAAATGTGTTAGCAATTGCTCACACATAAAAAAACTCAACATAAAACAATTGCTTGTCCTCAAGGAACTAAAACACAACACTACGATGCTTAACAAAAAGACACATAAGATACCAATGACAGTTGATCATCAATTTTACTTCAAAACACATTACTCTCTCCATTTTCAATCTCTTTAAACCCGTCTATGTATATCCATGAAGATCAACAATGTGACAGAAAGGAATCAAGTTATGAAATAAACATAGTGACAATAACTATGTATATGTACAAATTACACTACCCAAACAAGTTAGAAACTATCAACGTAAGTAGTGTGCCCTCACTATAAAGAAGTCCTACGTCACTTATATCAAACATTACATATGTATCCATGGGGACTATCACTAGACATTCGCTCTCAGAATGAAGTTCTAATCAATGTATATCAAATCCCATAGGCTTGCCCTTAATTTAATTACCAAGACTTTCATACAGGTCAACTAGGATAACTATAGGTCTTCTCTTAGGCTTATAATGTAGGCTAGGGGCAGGTATGGTACTTGGTGATAATTAAATTGACTAATCCTCCTTGACACTACACTAATTTTTTATGGTTTCACTCATTAGCCTTTTTTTATTCTTCACATTTCTTGATCACACTTATTCAGGATGAGTGAGGTTCTTTTCTACAATCACTTTTTTTTTACAACTTTTCCTTTTCTTGCTCTTTTCCACCGCACCCAACTTTTTACTATTTTTTTTTA